>NW_026596039.1:19058389-19229700 GCF_907164565.1 Psammomys obesus | reverse complement strand
ATAAATCTTTTCCTCTGAGAATGAACCTCTGATTCCACAACAGAAGGAATATATATATAGCATTCAAGCTGCAAGTGTGCCTATGCACCAGATCTCACTATAGATGGTTGTGAGCCACCATGTGGTTGCTGGGAATAACAGCCAGTGCTTTTAACCTCTGAGCCATCTCTCCAGCCCTGTAGATCCTGTTAAGCTGACAATACTATCATAGCTTCTGTCTGTCACTATGGTCACTTTACCCATATGCTTCTTAATGCCAGCGTGGAATGGCTGACAATGGAAACTAGCTGAAACCTGGATTAGTCACTTTGTCTTCTTGGGTGTTATGAGAGTTAATAGTCAGTGCTGTACAATGCTATCCTCAGAGCCAAACAGGCACCATCTTTCTGAGTTTGTACCTGATTGCAAAATATCATCACAGCTGTGTTTGTTGACTGTTGGCATTCCATAATAGAAACAGGGGTCAAGGAGGGTCAACAGGATACTCCCCCGAGTAGCCAGCCACTCCCCTCATCAAGTTTTATGCAATTCTGCTCTAGTTTCATATGGCTAGGGATGGAGGAGGGGTTTGCAGCTAATATAGAAGCCGAAGAGGAATGAGGTGAGAGGGCACCGCCTATGCAGTTATGGGGGAATTGTCATCCCTCCTGGGTACAGACCTCCCAGTTGGACTGCTTTAAGTTTAGCCATGCCCCTGCCTGCAACCACTCTCACCCATAGTTCTCTGTGTAAGCCCAATAAACATATAGGTTCTCCAGGGTGAACTTTGGTTTCTCACTGGAACAGTAGAAAGGAGAGAGGGAGGCATTATTTTGTCCCCTCTATGGAAAAAACTCTCATAAGTGTCAACTTGGCAAGTGTACTAGTTACTTTTCTATTGCTGTGATTAAACACCATGGCTAAGGAAATTCACAAAAGGAAGGTTATTTTGGGGCTTACAGTTGCAAAGGGATAGGATTCCAGCACCATCTTGGTAGGGAGCATGGCAGGAGGCAGGCAGGGACACACAGCTGGTTCAGCAACTAGGAGCTCACATCCCAGTCCACAAACAGAAAGCAGAACTCACATTGGGAATAGCTCAAGTCTTCTGAAACCTCAAAGCTCGCCCTCAGTGACACACCTCTGTTGGTATAATGTGTTTTTTTTTTAATGAATACACCTTACCCTTGTTCATTCAAATACTGATTTCTCCCCCACCCCACCCCCAACTCTCTGGTTTCAATCCAGATATATTGCATTGTGATACTCATTCTAAGCATCCTGTCTCAACTCTTGTGTAAACAGGACAAAATAAAGCAACTAGACACAATGTTGATCAGGGAGGGGCCAGAGGACAGGAAAGAGGGGAGGAGCCAAAAGGCAGGAGAGGAGTGGGAAGAGAAGAGGCGAGAGAAGAACTAGGAGAGCAGAGCTGGAGGAGAGATCTTGGAGAACGTGGAGCATGAACCAGACCTAAGATTTCACAAAAAGCAAGTATAATGTGGGAAATCTAAATGTTAGGAAACTGAGGGCTTGGAGGTTTAGGAGGGAGTAAATATTGCCCAGCATTGTGTTCTAGGTTAACTAAAAACCCAGTTTCAAAAGGGGAGGAGGTCCTCCCCAATCCATGGACTTGGAAAGGGGCAGGGAGAAGCTGAGGGAGGGAGGGTGGGATTGGGAGGGAATAAGGGATACAGCTGGGATACAGAGTTAATAAAATATAACTAATAATAATAATTAAAAAAACCCAGTCTCTACGTGGTGATTTGGTTATACAGCTGTTTAAGATTAACAGCAAGCTTTGCTAGAAGATAAACCAATAGTAAATATTAATAATCTCATACAACACACCTCCTCCAGCAAGGTCACACTTGCCAATCCTTCCTGTACTGGCTATTTTTATATGAACTTGACACAAGCTAGAGAGGAGGATGCCTCAATGGAGAAAATGCCTCCATAAGATGGGGCTGTAGGCAAACCTCTAAGACATTTCTTTAGTTAGTGATTTACAGGGGAGGCCAAGCCCATTGTGGGTGGTGCCATCCCTAGGTTGGTAGTTCTAGGTTCTATAACAAAGCAGACTGAGAAAGCATGAGGAGCAAGCCAATAAGCAGCACCCTTCATGGCCTTTGTATCATCTCCTGACTCCGGTTCCACCAGGTTGGAGTTCCTGTCCTGACTTCAGTGATAGACTATGGATTTAAGTCAAATAAACCCTTTCCTTCCCATTGCTTTTGGTCACGATGTTTCATCATAGCAATAGTAACCCAAACTAAGACACTTCCCAAACAGTTCTACCAACTAGGGAGCAGGTATTCAAATATATGAGCTTATCAGAGCCATTCTCATTCAAACCATCACAAGACATAGAATTATGTAGAAGAGAAACTATCAAGTAGGCAAGTTAAGAATTACCTAGGTTAGGATAGTTTCTGGGCTGGCCTGTGAGGGACTATTTACTTGGGTTGGTGGAGTGGGAAGACCCACCTTAAAGAGGGGCCATGCCATTTCATGGTCTGTAGTCTTTGGCCGAATCTGAAGGAGAAATCTGAGCATGACCATTGATCACGCTGCCTCCCAATGTGGGTGCAAAGTGATGTTTTTAGGGACTGACATAGATTACACATAGTCTTTCTGTACCTCTGATAATCCTCAGCATTAGAAATTCTGCTGTGTTGTATGGAGTTTCAGCCATAGGACCCTGGCTGTGCCTCCTACAAAAACTATTATGCTTTGGTCTTACTTTGGGTCTCAGTCAAAGATGTCAGCCTTTTTGACACCTGATAAGTAGATTGGAACAGAGTTAGGCTTTAGATACTGAAGAGATCCACCAGTTGTGTGTGTGTGTGTGTGTGTGTATGTGTGTGTGTGTGTGTGTGTTTTAAGTACAAGATGCAACAACTTATTTTTCCCTTAGAGGAGATATCCCAACATACCTCTGATAAATGGACTCTTAAAATAGATGTAAGAGGCTCCTGATTCTTCACAGAAATCCTTCTGCAGGAAATGCATCTTACCAAGGCCTCCATCATGCTGCACACATATTTCTTGTGTGGATCCTTAACATGCTGTTATGAAAGCTGTATATCAGTGTGATACTCTAAAGTGTGTCCAGAGGATATGACTCATTTCAGATCATATTATGGCATAGGGTAGGACTCATGACCCTGGAAGAAAACTCTAAGGACAGATTTTAGTCCATTTTGTGTAAATGCAAATATTCTGTCTTTTCTTTCCTGGTTAAGATACAATTCAACACATTTGCCAAATCAGTGATAGCATACGCTTGGGATGAAAATACTCTTCTCTAGAAAAGATTCTGCATCTGGCATAGCAGCTGCAGTCAGGACAATATGGGGCCTGGTTTAATTTATGGTAGTCTACAGTCATCCTGTAGAGGTCATCTGGTTTCAGTGAAATCTAGAATGTTAAATTTGGGCTGGAGAGATAGCTCAGCAGTTAAGAGCACTGGCTGCTCTTCCAGAGGACCAGGTTTGGTTCCCATTTCCCACATGGTGACTCACAGCCATCTGTAGCTCCAGTTCCAAAGAACCAACCCCTTTTCTGCTTTCCACGGATATCAGGCATAAATTTGGTTCACAGCCATACTTTTGGGGAAAACATCCATACAGGAAAAAATAAATTTAAAATTTAAAAGAATGGTAAATCTAACTGATTTGTGTAGACATCACCATTCTGTGTTTTTTGTATGCCTAAGGTTGAAACTAATTTCTATTATTTCTATTCCTAGCATTTTCTTATATATCAAATATTGGTTCACGCCTGACCTAATCCCTGTTCACTCCCAGGGACTAGGAACTGACTCAGTGAGACCAGTGACCCAGTGGACAGGCTATAAACCCAGCCAGAGACAAAATCCCACCTTTTACCTGGGCTCCAAGTTGCCTCTTCAGCTCTAACAGGGAAAGCCCAGGATGATTCTTCTGGCTCCAGCATCAGTATCAACACACCAGTGAGCCTGCAGCCAGTCCACATCCCAGCAGGACATGACTTCATCATTATTTAATTTTACCATTCTCATTGGTATAAAGTGGTTTCACACCTGTGGTTTTAGTTTAGATTTTCCATGATGACTAATAAGATTAAAAAACTTCTCATATTTATCAACCAGTTGGGTATCTACTTTTATGAAGAGCTTGTTCATGTCTTTTACTCTTTAGTTGGTTTTTTTTTTCTAGTTACTCTGTAGAATCATAGGCTGTGTAAATACTTTTCAAAGGGTAGCTCTCCACTACAAATGGCATAGATTTGCTCCAGAATAAAAAATTGAATTTATCATAATAAATTTAAATAATTGGCCTTTTTCATTTTTATTGTATTATTGTTGTTGTTGTTATTTGTGAGTGTGTGTGATATGTGTGTGTATGTGCAGGTGCAGGTATCTTCTTCATGCTGTGGCACACATTTGAAGGTCAGAAGACAACATTTGGGAACTGGTTCTCTCCTTCCACTCTCCAATTCGGAGACTGAACAACAGTTTGGGAAGTGAGTACTTTTACCAACTTTTACTTTTCTTAATGGTGCTTTTGTCTTCTTTCTATATGTTTTAGAGGTATATATCAAACTAATCATATATGTATTAAAATAAAAATATTCTGTGAACCACTGAGATTACTTGGGTAACTCTCAGTCCTCCGGGGTCCCCCGGAGGAAGTGCTGACTGCCCAGCATGAACCACATGACTAGGCCCCTGCAAGCTCTGCAGCCACATCTTTGGGCTTCCTCCTCTGCACTTCTGCTAGACACAGCAGCTCAGCGCTCCCTCAGCTGCACTTCCACAGCGGCTCACACAGAGCACAGCAATTCCACCCACCCTGCCTTCTAGAAACAACAGTATTTCCCACCTGCCCCAATTTCTTTAGACATTTAGACAAATTAAATTTAGACAATTTCTTTCTTCCTTTGCACTTGGGGGTACCACTGTGCCCTGAGCTACAAGAGGAACATTCTCATCACACAATCCAATCATGGTTCCGTGTTCTTCCTGTCATGCAAGCAGCAACCAGTTCTAGCTAAAGAGATGTGAGAGGTTCCTAAGAAAGCCATCCTTGCTCCTGCCAAAGAGAACAGAAAGCTTTCTCATCCTGGTCCCTTCAAGGGCAATTCTGATACACTCGGGACAGCAGTGCACAGAGACCTGTCTGAAAGAATCTGCGCCTTCAATGCCATGGCGTGCTGGTTATCATGCAAGGCATGAGGGACAGCTTTGTGTTGGTCTATACCCTGAAACATGTTACTGCATTTTATCTTTTTATTGGTGGGGCACACGTGGAAGCCAGAGGACAGCTTTGGGAGTTGTTTCTTTCCTTCCACAGTGAGGCGGTGCTCATGAGACAAGCTCCAGCCTAAGGACAGGGAACAAGAGTGACTCACACACTCTCGTGCCAAAGCAGTTGCTCTCTCCCTTGGTGCAGCAACTGTGGACAGCATACGTTCACACGGCAGTGCGATGAGGCAGACGTAGCCTGGACCCTTAAGTCGCCACATAGAGGACTTAAGGACTTAAGGACACATAGAGCGCCCCTGAAGAGCTGCCCATATTGCCTGAACTCATGCATTTGTAAGAAGTACACATCTTTGTGTGCTCAGGAACTGAGATTCTAAGTTTCAGTGTTGGGAAAAGAGAATTTAGCCTATCCTAACACAATCTTTCCAGAAATAGGCTTCACATGTTCCAATGTATCAAGGTACCGTTTTATTATTTATAAATAGGCACATTGTGAAATATTCTGGAACTCCCCTCTGTTATGTAACAAAGTATCTTTGAGATATTCTCCACCAATATATAGCTCACTCTTTTTACAGTTTACAAAGTGAGGCATGAATGCACTTCAATATGGTTAGGAGGTAGTTTCCTTAATGTTTTTGAATAGATATCATATATACATGGTATAAAATTAAAAGACTTCTAAAGACTATATGTGGGGGAAAAAAAGCCTCCTTCCCACTGGTGTCCTGAGCCAACAATTCTCTTCCAAAGGTAACCAATGTTTTCTGTTCCCTGTACATTTCCAGACATATGTTATGCACAGGATGTTTAAATAAACTCCCCTAGTTTGAGAGCTCAAAACGATAAGGTCACATTTCAAAGTTAAGCACAGGTCCACCAACACAAAATTTGCAGAGGAGATTCCAGGAAGCCAGTCTTCACTCTTAGCTCGCCACCCACCCACAGCCTACAAAAGATAAAGGAGGCACAGGCAATTCAAAGTTTTAGAGAACTCTATTAGTGTGCTGAGTCACTGTCACCACCCCTAACCTCACCCTTAGGATATATGTCAGTCACCTCATGCCAATATAAAGAACTTTGCTGGAATAACATAGTAAAACATATGTTTCCTTCAATTTGATAAACACAGTGAGCTAATGTCTGAGTTACGCCTAGGAGACACAGAGGGAAAAGCAAATCTCTAATGCAGATAACCTTTGTGTAGAAATGACCACAGTTTAGGATGTAGGAGGACACAACAGTGCGTCAGTGAACATATTTTCTCTAACCAAAAGGAGTGAGAACATGCCAGGCTGGCTGGGGTGTAACTCGGTTGGTAGAGGGCCTCCCTTGGTATGCACAAAGCCCAAGGCTTAAGCCCCAGCGCCTGCCTGTGATCTCAGCACAAGGAGGTAGAAGCAGAAGGATCATAAGGTCAAGGTCACCCTTGGCTGCACTGTAAATTGTGTTACTGCATACCAGTAAGCTTAAGCAAAGTCAGCTTGGACTACATGGCCAGGGCTAGGGGAGCCACAGCTACATGCCAGGAGCCTGTTAAAAACAACAACAACACACACAAAGGGAGCTGCAGAAATGGCAGCTTATTGCTTCTGCAGAGCTCCCGGATTGGGTTTCCAGCACTCACGCCAGGCGGCTCACAACCACTCGGGACTCCAGTGCCAGAGGATTCCATGCCTTCTTCTGGCTTCCGCAGGTACTACAGTCATATCATACACATACAGACAAGCAGGCACACATAAATAAATAAGAATATACATACACATAAATAAAAAAAATTAAATCATGCAAAGTTTCTAGAAGAGTTGCCTTGGGTCCTGTTCAAGAAATTTGCATAGAGAAGTGAGTAGATTTTATCAGAAAGAAGGTGGAGGCGGTATGACCAGAAGTCTAGAGTCTCAAGAAAGAATGGTAAAGCACTGCAAGGCAGTGCATGCAGCTGTGAAAAAGATGCTGTGGACATGGGACCTCTCCCATGTCACGACCCCTCCCACGCCAGGAGGGGCCTCCAGGGGGACAGAATAACTTAGAAATAAAGATACTTTCTGGCTCTACTCTGTGGCTGAGGCCTCTAACTCACTGCTAATGAGCATTCTCTCCTATAAGCACAAAGGCTTGATCCTCTCCATCCTTTGCAGCTGATCTAACCTTGTGACTACTTTACTAGAACTGAGGGTAGATTCAGGTTTATATGATGGATGCCAACCAAAAACACCCTATGAAACTCTTATTCTTCTCTCTTTCGCCACTTTGATGCAAATGGTGAAAAGAATTAAAATAGTGGCAGACAGAAGGAACCTGAATCCAGAGGGTGGGGGAGAACCTGCTCCAACAAGTCACAGGCCTGTCCAATACTACCCTGTGAACAGGAATTGCACTTCTGTGATGCTGAGCCACTGTATTGTAGATTTCTCCCTATTAAAGAGGTCAAATTGTTTCAGCTCTGGAAAAGCAAAGTAGAATTGTTGCAGAATATTTGATCCCACTGTGAACCCCAAAATTATGAACTGTAAAATGCTTTCTTTAGGGCTGGAGAGATGGCTCAGTGGTTAGGCGCAGAGTCTGTGCTTCCAAAGGACCCGGGTTCAAGTCCCAGCACCCCATGGCAGCTCACAACTGTCTGCACCACCAATTCCAATGAATCTGACACCTTCACATTAACACACATAAAATAAAAAATTAAATACATTTTTAAAAAGTATAAAACACTTTCCTATCACACAACTTTAATCCAAGAACTTTCTGTTTATTGTAAACTGGTGATTGTGGTGTGGCTCACCCAGCCCTAGCACACACCTTTAATCCAAGAGCTCTCTGTACATAGGATTTAATAAAGTTAACCGTAGCTCAAGAGGCAGAGCAAGAAACCAGCTGACAGCAATTAAAGAGTAGGAGGGACTTTGAGTTGAGGAATATTTAAGACAGCGTGGAGAAGAAAGGGCTATTAGCTCAAGCTCTGGCTTTAGCTTAGGCTTCAGCTCCTCAGCTCCCTGGCTTTTGGGATTTTGAGCTAGCAAGCCTTTGTCCTTGGGTTTGTTGTTTTTGTTGTTTGTTGTTTTTGTCTTTGTTTTGCTCCTGGGCTGTCAGCTGAGCTAGTGAGCATTTTGAGTTTTTTCCATCCAGACCTGAGCTGAGAAGGAAGGTTAGCTGGTTGTTTTCTCTACCTCTCTGGGCTAGCAGGTTTTCACCCCAGCATATGGCTCCTGAGTCTTTATTGGTAAAACGAACAATTGGAATTTTCCTTCTTTTAAACAACATAGAATCTTGTGCAAGGAAAAATTTCAGAAACATATAATCTCTACAGACAACATAAAGGATAGTGTCTCTATAAATCACATGGGAAATACTCCTGATTAGTTTGAGTTTCTGACTGGGAAGAATAAAATCATATGAGCCAAGGAAAATACAACCAAACACTGCAAACAATATTTCTGTCAACAGTAAGCCATAGTGACCCCATGAAATGATAGTGTGTTGCTGAGGTGTCAAGCATGGTGGCACTCACCTGTAATCCCAGCATTCCAGAGGTAGAGGCAAGAGGATGGCAGGTTTAAGGCTAGTCTGAGCTACATAAAAGGACTTGGTTCGCAAAACCAAGGGCTGGGATGTGGTTCAGTGGTAGAATATTTGCTTAGGTTCACAAGACCCTGGATTCAGTCCTTAACATCACACATGCGTGCACACACAAATATAGGTATATAGTGAACCTTTGCTATGGTGCAGTGACCTTGTAGTCATGAAAACATCAGAGCACATGTATTACTCGTGTGTTCACGGTGATGCTGGTGCAAACAAGGCTGCTATGCTGCCAACTGTATCAAAATATACATAAGATTATGTATGGTAAATATATTTCACAATAGTATTTGATTGCATTGTTGGCTTATGTATTTACTATGCTTTATAACTCTTAACACACTATGCTTATCTTTATTTTTATTTATTTAATCTTATTTGTTTTTTTTCCAGACAGGGTTTTCTGTGTAGCCTTGGCTGTCCTAGACTCACTTTGTAGACCAGGCTGGCTTCGAACTCACAGAGATCTACCTGCCTCTGCCTCCCCAAGTGCTAGGATTACAGGCATGTACCACCACGCACAGCTTATTTTTTAAAGATTTACTTATTTTATGTGTATGAATGTTTTGCCTACATGTATGCCGGTACATTCATGGCTGGTGCCTGCAGAGGCCAGAAGAGGGCATCATATGCCCCAGAACTAGAGTTAAGGTTTGTGAGATACCATGTGAGTATTGGGAACAAAACACTCAGGTATTTTGCAAGAACAAGTACCCTTAACTGCTGAACCATCTCTCTAGCCCTTTATGCTTGGTTTTTTTTTTTTAAGTTTATTGTAAAACACTGCACCATCTGACATATGTAATGCCCCAAATATTTCATGTTCACTAGATTTCTTGGTCATGTGAAAAAGCAGTGTGAGCCAAATGGGCCTTGTAGCGTGGGCAAGACTCTATTAGAAAAAGAAAAACTGGGTATAGTAGTTCATACATATATACCATCTAAGTGTTTCTTTGTTTGTTTTGGGTTTTTTGTTTTGATTTGTTTTGTGAGTTTTTGTTTGTTTTTAAGATTTATTTATTTATTATATCTAGTGTTCTGCTTGCATGTATGCCAGCACACCAGAAGAGGGCACCAGATCTCATTATAGATGGTTGTGAGCCACCATGTGATTGCTGGGGATTGAACTCAGGACCTTTGGAAGAGTAGCCAGTGCTCCTAACCTCTGAAGCATCTCTCCAGCCCTTGTTTTGTTTTTTTGAGACAGGGTTTCTCTGTTTTAGCCCTGGCTGTCCTGGAACTCTTGTAGGCCAGCCTAGCCTTGAACTCATAGAGATCTTCCTGCCTCTGCCTTCAGAGTGCTGGGATTAAAGATGAGTGCTGCCACCACCCGACCTATCTAGGTTCTTTTTTTTTTCCTTAGATTTATTTATTTATTTATTTATTTATTTATTTATTTATTTATTTATTATGTATACAATGTGTGTTTGCATGTACACCTGCACACCAGAAGAGGGCACCAGATTTCATTTTAGATGGTTGTGAGCCACCATGTTGTTGCTGGGAATTGAACTCATGACCTCTGGAAGACCAGCCAGTGTTGTTAACCTCTGAGCCATCTCTCCAGCACTCCCCCCACCATCTAGGTTCTTAAATATTGATTTAGTTTTATTTCTGTTGCTGTGATAAAACACTGGCCAAAAGCAGATTAGAGGAGGAAAGGGTTTATTTCAGTTTTCAGTCAGGGGAAGCCAGGGCAGGAACATGGGAATACTGAAACAAAGTCCAGGGAGAGACTCGGCTTACCGCCTTGCTTTCCGTGGCTTGCTCAGAAGCCAGGACCACCTGTCTAGGTGGTCACAGTGGGCTGAGCCCTCCTACATGAATCACTAATCAAGAACATGCCTCCAAAGACATGCCTACAGGCCAACCTGACAGAGACATGTTCCTCAGTTGAGGTTCCCACTTCCTAAATGACTGGCGCTTATGTCAAGTTGACAGAAAAACTAACCAGCAGAGCCAGATTACACTGTATAATATTCAAATGATGATGGAAAAGCTAAATATGCATTTCTCATAGCAAACGTTAAGAGATGTGTGGGAAGTCGTGCATGTCTCATAATTTAGCTCATTTAATTTTGTTTTGTTTTGTTGTTCAAGTCAGGGTTTTCCTGTGAAACTTGTGTTTCTCTGGAACTCACTCTGTAGACCAGGCTGGCCTCAAACTCCTAGAGATCCACCTGCCTCTGCCTCCTGAGTGCTGCGATCAGAAGGAGTGCGCTACCACCACCCAACAGCTCACTTAATTTTTAATATCCTTTTTGGTTTTGATTTTTTATTTTTTCTGATGGCTGAGAGGGATAAAAACTGAAACATCTACATTGAAGGCAATACTGTACATATTTTAAAAGTTATTTGTCATATTAAAATGTGTTCTTCTATCATTAGACAACTAAACTGGAATAACCACTGTGGTAATAACTCACTGTGTCCAGCACAGTAAGGGCTGTGATTGTTTGACTGTCACTTCAATTCACTGAGAAAAGAAATGCACTATCATAATGTTACCAATGCATATCTGTATTAGCCAGGGTTTGCTAGAAGAACAGAACTCTGTGTGTGAGAGAGAAAGAGAGAGAGAGAAAGAGAAAGAGAGAGACTCACTGCAATGGCTTACAGTGAATGGCCCAACTAGCCCAACAATGACTGTCTCTCAACAGAAAGTCCAAGAATCCAACAGTTGTTCCAATCCATGAGACCGGATGGATGTCTCAGTTGGTCTTCAGGATTTTGGAATCCAGAAGTAGGCTCTAATGCCATTGAAGGAATGCCTCAGAAGCAGGATATATAAACTTGCCAGTGAGGATGAGAGCAAGACAGCAAAAAAGCAAAAGCTTTCTTCCTCCCTGTCTCCCCCATCAGGTGTGGTCTAGATTTAGGGTGGGTCTTCCAACACCAAACAGTCCGAAAAGAAATCCCTTATAGATGTGCCCAGCTGCTTGGGATTTCAATTAATTACAGATGTAGTCAAAATGACAGCTAAGAAGAGCCATCACAATATCCATTACTTACACAGGGAAATCACTGCAGGGGGTCCCCTTGGAGGTATTCTAAGGGCCTCTTAAGATAAGGTCCAATCTATGCCTCACTCTTAGAAGGTTTCTGGTGTTACATTGTTCACAAATGAGCATGAATTGGCCACCTCTTCTGCTCAGAAAAGGTTTTCCCCAGTTACACCAGCTCTCCTGGAGAACCCCATTTAAAGTTTGCTAGAGCTACTGAGACAGATTAGAGCATTGGGGCAGGAGTTAAGCTCTTTTAAGCATTGTGAAATACCATCAACTACTGTGAGCTATTAGAATTGTTAGTTCTGCGTTGAGCTTTTGTTAAGTCTTTACTGTAAATGCCCTTTTAATGCTTTCTGTGACTGGCTAAAACTGTCAAGAGCAGACATTTGACAGGCCCCTCCTTTATGCCTGGTAGCCTTGAATGGGGAGCTGTCAGCCATGCTGCCCCTTTTTAGCAGCCTGGTGAGTCTGGACACTTTACAATTTTTCTGAGGTAATTTTGCCAGCTGCAGAGGATTGTTATAATGACAACTAAAGGACTCTGCTGGGAACTGCTCCAGACAGCCTTGGAAAGCAAAACTCCAAGCTAGACAAGGCTGGTGAAGTCTAAGCAAACCTGCAACCATTTTCACCTAGGCCAGAAGGGAAGCACTTCCTCAGAACTGAGACTGGTACAAACATAGTCCTTCTTGAAGGACTGTGCCAGGACTGATACAAATGTCAGCCTTCATTTGGCGCATGGATCTGCTGTGGTGGGTGCAAATACCCTTGCTGTCTACTCCACTGTGACTTTATTTGCAGGCTGTGTGGCTCAACTAGTTCTTCCGCTGGGAAACACTCTCCTGTGCTGCCCTCTGCTGTTACAGCATCAGAATAGTCTTTTCTTGCCAACTTGCTCATCATTAGGAGACCCAGCTTACAATATTGGGGAGGTGGGGGGGGGAGGGGGGTGGGAGGGGGGGAGGGGGGGGGGGGGGAGGGGGATGGGAGGCATCATCAAGGGCAGCAGTAACAGCAAGAGCTCAGAAACAACAGGGATCAGATGTGGTGGAAGCAGAAAGAGGCAAGAAAAGGTGGAGAGGTGAGACTGAAGAAAAAAGGGTATATGAAAAACCAAAGATGAGAAACCATAGGCTCTGGTTGCTGGAGGAGGTCTAGATTGCTGCTGTGCATTAAGGGCAAAGAGCCACCCTAGGAGGACTGAGAGATTTAGCACTGGTCACTGTCCAGGACTAAGAGTCCTCACACTAGTTCCAAGACCTGTCATGCTAGCCACCCAGAGCTCGATGCCATGTCACTGTAGGGCAGCGGTTCTCAGCCTGTGGGTCATGACCCCTTTGAGGGTCAAGGACCCTTTCACAGTGATAGCCTAAAACCATCGGAAAACACAGATACTTACACTCTGATTCATAACATAAAGTTATAATTATGAAATAACAAAATAATTGTGTGGTTAGCAAGCCACCACAGCATGAGAACTGTATGAGAAGGTCACAGCATTAGTAAGATTGAGCAGCACTGACTTCAGTCAAGCCAACGTATGTCACCGCAGCTGCTGGCTGCAGACTGCTGCCGCCGCCACTGCTCCTGGAAGCCAAGGAGCACAATAGCAATCAAATTCCAGCACTTCTCGGGGTTCCACCTGGAGAGCCTGGAACTACCAGTTTAGCTCCAAAAGCCTAAAACAATAGGTGCTTAGCTATCAGGCTTGTGAGGCTGCTGGTCTATACCCTCACCCTTGGGCACCAAAAGGGCTTCTCCTTGCTTACCCACAATTCCTGTCTAAGTGAAGCAAAGGTACTCAGGCCAGCGCCGCCTGGAGGCTGTCTGCCAGCATGTTACTTGGATTTACTCATACGTGATGATGATGGAAGTTTTGAGCCTCTCCATGATGTTTTCTAAAAGAAGCCACTATTTCAAAGGCTTCAGGCAAAATGTAAGTATAATCTGGTAACGATTTTTTTTTTTTTTTCATTTTCAGTTTGGGCCTCTTAGTGGCTAGGTTCCTAAGATAACAAGAAACTTACTCATTTGGTGAGCAGGTGGCCAAGTGGGTAAAAGCACCTGCCTCAAAAGTCCAACTACCTGAATTCAACCCCCAGACCCCTGTAAAGGTGGAAGGAGAAAACTCTCCCTGGAGCTTGACATGGCCACGACAGGATAAATGCCTGTACAAGCACGTGCGCAGATGCTGGCGCGCACACACACACACACGTACAGAATTTAAAAGAAACTTACTAACTTGTTGCCTCACCATCGCCACACAACATTGTTTTCCTGGTAGCGCTGAGAAGTTGTAGCTCATGAGTCAGAATGTCAATTGTATTGATTATTGTCTGTGCTGTTTAACAAGAGACTTAAGGCAGAACTTCCAGCAAGTTCCCAAATGAAATGAACCAGAATAAACAGAGTCCGAAGATGGGCTCTGCAGCAACGGAGCAGTTAGTTACAAAACACCACCAGCAAACTGAAAAGGTTTTGAGAGGCAAAGTCTGCTGAGACATGGCAACTAATCTGAGGAGGTCTGCAGTATTGCAAAAAACAACTGAAGTTCTGTTGAAAGAATGCATAAGCCTGAAGTTCCTAAAGCTTCACTGTGAGTGTCATGAACATGAGAGAGAGGCTAGGAACAGAGAAAGGCAAATAAACGCTGTATTTATATCTTTAAAGCAACAATGACTTCAGGCATCATTTCTAGCACAAGGAATAATTTTTGAAACAAATAGGTCCAAAAAGTTTCTGAAGGAAATAGATAAAAAATAACCATAACCATACATGAATGCTCAGGTAAAGCCATTAAACAGACTATGACTATCCAAATTCCACCTTCACAAAACAAGCAGTCAAAGCCCCTCCCCCCCAGCTCTGTGAGAAAGAGCTGGGAAGCCTAAGGCTAGGAAAAGCATGCCAGAGGGCGGAATCAGAGATAACAGTGACAAGAGAGTTTCCCCGAAGAACAAAATCTAATCTAGGCACTTCCTCCACGGCCAGGAAAGGCCTTTTGGTGATCTGTGTCTAGTATTGGTGCACGTATACTTTAGGTGCCACAGTTGTCTCTAGAAAGGTGTTTTTATAGCTATTTTTCTGGTCTCTTCGGATTTGAACTCAGGGCCTCACACATGTAAAGCAAGAATTTTTCCACTAAGCTACTTTTCTGGCTGTGCTTTCCAGATTTTTATCTGAATGCTATGATTAAATGGAATTTTCTGCCTCTCCTTTAAAAACAGGTGAGTATATTTATTTGGTGGACAGGCTGGCTAGCAGAGACCTCTTGTTATCGATATATCAAAGCCATTTTTCTCCTTAGGCACATAACTACCTTTCCATCTGAGGTTTCAATGTAGCTGAGTTTTCTCCATTATAATGAAGTCATATGTGACAAAGGTAGATCTTGAGATGAGTGGAGTGGAACCTGGAACTCTGATGGTTATTTTTTTTTTTTTTTTGTCTTTTCAAAGTTTTTGTTTGCTTGCTTGTTTTTTGTTTTGGGGGGGGGTGTTGTTATTCTGGGTTGTTTTGTTTTGTTTTTCGAAACAGGGTTTCTCTGCGTAGCTCTGGCTGTCCTAGAACTAGCTCTGTAGACCAAACTGGCCTCGAACTCACAGAGATCAATCTTCAACCCCTCCCCCTCACTCCCCACCCCACCAACCCCTGCTGGGATTAAAGGCTTGTGTGCCCCCACCGCTCGACTTTAAAATTCCTTGTGCTTTCATCTCTGTTAACCCTCCTGCTGCTACCTCTGACCTCCTTTGTATCGTCCTTCTCCCTAAGTCTCTTTTCAGCTTTCAGCTTTTCCCCCAAGTGTCCTTTAGCCCCTCTACCACCCCCACCTCCCCATCATGGTTAATCTGGAATCAACTAAGAGACGCAGTTCTGTGGATGTCTGTGAGGGCATTTTCAGAAAGGATTAACGGAGAGGTGCAGCCCCTCAGAGCAGTCAGTATCTTCCAGTGGTGTCCTTTCTTCCTAAGCAAGTGTGACCATCCCTCCTCCTGCTGGTGCTGCCAATACTGCTGCTGCCCTCAGACCTTACCTTCTTTGGCCTGCCAACGGGAACCGAATCCTAGTGCTATCCAGAAAGTGTCCAGGCCTTCAGTGAGGTTCCTGAAGCATCCAGCCTCTCCAGCCTGCAGATGGCCACTGCTGGACAACCCTGCTTCTATCCTGTAAACCAGCCTAATAAATACCCTATTTTAACACACATTCTATCCGTTCTGTTCCTCTAGAGAACCCTGCCTAATGCAGGCTCCAAATGCAAGCAATGGGCTACAGCCTGAATACCTACCCTGGAAGATGACCTGAACAAGAAATGAAGTAACTTGGGGCTGGAAAGGTTTTCTTTTGTTTCGTTTTAAAGAAATTATTTTGCTGAGTCATGTTTTGAAGGTATTTATTTCAGTTTATAAAACAATTAGTTTGGGGGCTGGAAAGATGGTTGGATGGGGATGGAGAGAGAGATTAAGAGCACTGGCTGCTCTTCCAGAAGTGCTGAGTTCAATTCCCAGCAAACACATGATGGCTCACAACCATCTGTAATGGGATCTGATTCCCCCTTCTGATGGGCATGAAGACAGAGCACTCACATACCTAAAAAATACATGAATAAATAAAAAAGAAAAAGAAAACATTAACTGATACATACCCTGAGTCATACTTCCTCAACCTAATTATATACATTATATGATTACCATTAATTATTGATAATTATTAATACTAAATTTTTCTTTTAGTTGTTTTATGGGATAGAGTATCAAAGTAGCCTAGGCTGGCCTTGAACTTACTATATAACCAATGATACTGACTAACTTCTGATCTGCCTGTCTCTACTCCCCAGTATTTGGGTTACAGATATGTGTCACCACACCAGGGTTTTTGTTTTGTTTTCAGAGGGAGCCTTTTGTTTTTTTTAGACAGGCTGGCCTCAGACTCATAGTGATCCACCTGCCTCTGTCTCCCAAGTACTGAGATCGTATGTGTTTCCCAGGAATGGTGGCACACATCTGGAACACAAATGTCACGCACTTGGCATTTTTATAAAGTGTTATAGAGAATCAAACCCGGGGCCTCGTGCGTCCTGGGTAAACACTCTACCATTTGGGCTACATTTGTTTTATTCATTTGTTTTCTTGCTTCTGGAACTGGAGAATGAATCTAGGGCCTTACTTATGTAAGCATACACCCATGGAGCTATACCCTTGGTCCCTGTTTTTGCTTTGTACATAGCTTAAGGCCACACGTTATTTTCTGGTTTCCTATGGATAGACATTTAGGTTGTTACTAATCTCTTCTGCTGTCCTGTGTTTTTTCCACTGGAATTCTGCAGATGCACAGGCCGGCCAGCTTCATGTCCAGCACTGTCCAGTCCAACCCACTAGCTTACAATTTCTTTTCCTTTTTAGTGTAGTTATAAAGCTAATGTGTGCCCTATTGTTGTTTATCATCCACGCAAAGTGTATATTGGAGAGGACACATGAGTGACTACACTGATTGAAAGCTACAGAACGGTGGCTTCACAGCATGAATCAGTGACACACCCCTGGGCACAATCCTCAGCTCACTGCCTAGAACAGGGAGCTTTTTCCCAACTTCACGGAACTCACTGAACTTTCAAGCATTAGCTTTCTTGAGATATAAAGATTGTTGTGAGAACAAAATGATAATGAAGTGCTCAGCACATGATAATTTTCAGTTAATAAATGTGTACTGAAGGTTTTCCTAAATATGTTTCTCAAGTACTGTAGAAAGCAATATTTTACCTTTAGTTTAAAAATAGGACATGTGTCATATCTGTCTTTTTTTTTTATTTTTTTTCCCCAGAGCTGAGGCCTGAACCCAGGACCTTGTGTTTGATAGGCAAGTGCTCTACCACTGAGCTAAATCCCCAACCCCACATATCTGTCTTTATTGTTAAGATAGGAAATTGTTTTTCAAAAGACTGAATCAGCATGAAACATTTTTTTTTCTTTTCAAACGATTTATCTTATATACTTATATCTAGCTAGTTTCTTTTTATTAAAAATTCTTATTACTTTTATTTGTGTGTGAGTGTGTATGGGATACAATACATACTCTGGTCCTCATAATTGCATAGCAGGTCCTCTTAACCAATGAGCCATCTCTCCAGCTTCTAATATTTATGATTTGGCTGTGTGTTCTCTCGTGCATGCGCATGTGCGTACCCGTGCATTTGCTTGTGTGGAAGTTAGAGAACAACAGGCAGGAATTGGTTCTCTCCATCACCATATGATTTCCAGGGGCCAATCTCAGAATTCAGGTCTTTGGGCTTGGAAGTAAGTGTTTTTACCTGCTTAACCCCCCGCCCCCTTTTTTTTTTTTTTTTTTGGCTTTTTTAGAGTCTAATGTACCCCTGGATAGTCTTATAAATACTGTTTACTAAGGTTGACCTTGAACTCCTGAACCTCCTGCTTCCAACTTCCAAGTGCTGAGCTAACCAGTGTGTACCACCTTGCCTGGCTTGCCATCTATTTTTAATAAAGAGAGAGTCCTTAAACTTTGTACATATTTATTTGAATTTTGTAATTAAACTATTAGGACTAGAATACCTCAGAGTAGATTCTATAATGTAGAGTCAGGAAAGTCAGTTATTGATGATGCCATAATTAATGTTAAAACATTCCACATATGGTATTTTTACACAATGGAATACTACTCAGCAATCAAAAAGGAGGAAAACATGAAATTTGCAGGCAAATGGTGGGATCTAGAAAAGATCATTCTGAGTGAAGTATCCCAGAAGGAGAAAGACAAACATGGTATATACTCGCTTATATAGACCTACAAGATATGATAAACATAATGAAATCTATACACCTAAAGAAGATAATCAAGAAAGTGGACAAAGGCAAAGATGATCAATCCTCATTTAGAAAGACAAATGGGATGTGCATTGAACGTATGACAGGAGTCTACTGCAAAAGGCATCTGAAAGACTCTAACTAGCAGTGTTTCAAAGCAGACACTAAGACTCATAACCAAACCCTCAGCAGAGTGCAGGGAATCATATGAAAGAAGGGGAGTTAATACGATATGGAAAGGATAGGAGCTCTACAAGGACCAAATATATCCGGGCGCAGGGTCTTTTCTGAGACTGACACTCAACCAAGAACCATCTATGGTTCTAGAACTTCTGCTCGGATGTGGCCCGTGGTAGCTCAGTAACCAAGTAGTTTTCCAAAGTAAGGGGAACAAGGACTATTTCTAACAGGATCTCAAGGGCATGCTCTTTGACCTTCCCCCCCCCTCCAGGGGAGGAGCAGTCCTGTTAGATCACAGAGGAGGACTTTGCAGCAAGCCCTGAAGATACCTGATAAAACAGGGTCAAATGAAAAGGGAGGAGGTCCTCCCCTATCAGTGGATGTGGAAAGGGGCAGGGAGGAGACCAGGGAGGGAATGAGGGGTTGGGGAGGGAATGAGGGAGCGGGATACAGCTGGGACACAGAGTTAACAAAATGTAACTAAAAAGAAAAATAAAATAAAAAAATAAAAAATAAAAAACATTCCACATAGAGGCTGCCCCACTTTTGCAGTGGGCTCTGGGAGAAAGTTGTAGAAACACAGACGTAGTTGCCATTTTTCTAACACTTTCAGAAGTGAAGCCAGCTGGCTGGACTGCCGGAAACGGCTGGTGTTAGATGGGTTCAGTGTTAAACTAAACAATTTGCCCTTTTTATGTTGCCCTTTTTATGAGTGAAGAGAAGAGATATAAGAGAGAATTAATCAGAATGGTTTTAGAACAGTTATCTTTGTAACCACACTATTATCTTTCAAACCACATCTCAGTATAGTTATGTTCATAAAAGTCAAACTTCGGGGTGAGTATGATTTAGGTGTGTAAAAATAAATTGAACTGTCACATCAGCTAGACAAACTGAAATCGCAGTTCAATTTTTAAAAGTAGTATTTCTGAATCAGGCTTCCAAATGAGCTTAAACATTTCTCCCTGGAATTGGGTTAAAAATCTGTGTTGTTGATTTGAATGAACATTATATAAATTCAACATGTCCTTTTCCATAGATGAGCAAGCAAAGGCCTGGAGGAGAGACAACTTTTTTTAATTTCTGTGGTATTGAATAAATTTCTTCTTAATAAAATTTCAGTAGCTCCAGATCAAAAACACCAGTGGCAGCTCATGCTGGCGAGGTTGTGGAGCAAGGGGAACCCTCCTCCCCTGCTGGTGGAGTGTGAACTTGTACAGCCACTTTGGAAATCAATGTGGTGCTTTCTCAGAAAACTGGGGATCAACCTAGTTCAAGACTGGCTATATGCCGTTCCCAGGCATATACCCAGAGGAAGTTTCATCCTTTCATAAGGACACTTGGTCAACTATGTTCGTAGCAGCTTTATTCATAATAGCCAGAAACTGGAAACAACCTGGATGTCCCTCAACCAAAGAATGGAGAAAGAAAATGTGGTACATTTACATAATGGAGTATTACTCAGCTGTTAAAAATAATGACATCATGAAATTTGCAGGTTAATGAATGGAACTAGAAGAAAAAAATCACCCTGAGTGAGGTAACCCTGACCCAGAAAGACACACATGATTGGTACCTAGGCCCATTGTCTTCAGAGGCTTCATCCAGCAATTGGTGGAAACAGACACCGAGACCCACAGCCAAACCTTAGGCAGATCTCAGGGAGTCCTGCTGAAGATGGGGAGGAAGGACTATACGAGCCAGAGGGGTCAAGGACACCACAAGAAAAACCACAGAATCAACTGACCTGGATTCAGTAGTGGCTCACAGAGACTGAACCAACAACCAGGAAGCCTGCGTGGGTCTAACAGAGGCCTCTGCATATATGTTACGGTTGCGTAGCTTGGTCTTGTGGGACTCCAACAGTGGGAGCAAGGTCTGTCTGTTTCTTTTGCCTGCTTGTTGAGGACCCTTTTCCTTTTACTAGGTTTTTTTATCCAGCCTTAATACAAGGGAAGGTGCCTGGTCTTACTGCAATTTAATATGCCGTATTTAGTTGATACCTACAGGAGGCATGCCCCTTTCTCAAGAGAAAGAGTAGTGGACTGGGAGGGGGGACTGCAGTTGAGATGTAATATATGACAGAGAGAGAGAGAGATACACACATACTATTTAGTGTTGGTTCTTCTTCTTCTTCTTTTTTTAAAGATTTATTATTTATACAGCATTCTGTCTGCAAGTGTACCTGTGCACCAAATCTTACTACAGATAGTTATGAGCTACCATATGGTTGCTGGGAATTGAACTCAAGACCTTTAGGAAGATCAGCCAGTGTTCTTAACCTCAGAGCCATCTCTCCAGCCCCCTAGTGTTGGTTCTTGAAGATAAAGGTTTGTCTTTGTTTTAAAGACTTGTTTTTATTAACTATGTGTAGATGTGTAGGTATGTGCTCATGAATTCAGGTGCCCTCAGCTCTGGTTCGGATTCCCTGGAACTGGAGTTACAGACAGTTGTGAGGCACAATGTAGCTCTGGGAATTGAATTTCTGATCCTCTGGAAGAGCTGCAAGTCCTCCTAACCTCTGAGCATCTCTCTAGCCCTGAAAATAAACATTTATGGTAAATGGAAAGCCGAGTCCATGTAGGTTAAACTTGTGAATCCCTCAGCCAGCCTCATGGACAGGCTGACCTCAGCTTGAATATCTTTTCCAGCTTGAATATCTTTTCCTCTTAGTCTCAGCAGCACTTCAGTGGTCTCCGTCTTATCTGGGCTCTATTTCATTGGGGCACAGTTATGACAAGCTATTTTGTTCTAGGACATATGGCTTGAATGGCTTCCTAGCTCCCTTTGGCTCTGACAGTCTGTGTGACCACCATGCTCTGGGCAACATCGATCTAGATGAACGTTGCAGAGGCAGCTTTCACAAGGAGAGTGAAACAATACAACGTTGTTGCTGTAAATTTTTTATTATTTTATTTACTTATTTTGGAGTGAAGCTGTTTGACAGTATTTTTGTGCACTGTGTATAGGCTGTGTATTATTCAAATGTTGACTTTTGTACTAAGCAGAGAGCTGAGTACTGTCCAGGCTTTGGTATTGTTATTTGTTTGAAGCATCACCTTCATAAAATAAGTCTCAGTGTTTTGTAAACACACTTCCCTTACCCTCTGATTGGTTTGATAAAGAGCTGACAGCCTATAGCTGAGGCTGGAGAGGAAAGGCAGGACATTTGGGCAGAGATGGGAACGCTGGGAAGGAATCTGGTGCAGGGATTTGCCAGCCAGACATGAAGGAAGTCGGGTGTACCGGGACTAAGGAGAGGTAATAGGCCATGTAGTAAACGTGGCTAGAATAAATGGGTTAATTAAGTTAATGAGCTAGTTGGGAAATAGGCTAGTCTATGGCCTAAGTTATAATAAATAATAATATTCTCTGTGTCATTACTGGGAGCTGACAGATCGGGACAGTCCAGTGATGTGAAGCTGTGTTCCACTTCTCACTTGTGGCATTCAGAAGACTTGCAGGAGTTGCCTCTCTCCTTCCACAATATGGGTCCAGAGATCAAACTCAAGACATCAGGCTTGTCAGCAAAAGCCCTTACAGGCTGAGCCATCTCTCCAGCCCTAAGACAGTACAATATTTTAAAGGAAGACTGATTCATTTTAAGATATGTCTTTTGTTTGTCATGCAGATCTGACTTCTACTATTCCCAGATAGAGGAGAGTAAGGTCAAATTACTTCATCAGAAGGTTGGCAGACCTCAAATCCAAGCTTGAAAAAGACCTTGGCAGGAAAGGATGTGCTTAAAGAAAAAAAAAAAAAAACAAAAAACAAAGGAGTGTTGGTTTGCTCATGTTCAGGGCTGACACCATCGCTAACACACACACACACACACACACACACACACACACACACTTTTGAAACAGGGTCTCATTCTGTATCCCAAACAAGCTTGCCTGGAATTTACCATGTAGCACATGCTAGCCTCAAACTCACAACAATCCCCTTGCCTTAGCCTTCCTTTAGTACCAGAATTACAGGCATAAGCTCCTACAGCCTGACAGGAGTTGTCACTTGGAAAAAAGTTCTCAAAGGTTAGCTTTGGCTCTCCATAAGTAGGCACTAGTATTTTCCCCAAATTGAGAGGCCAGTGCTTGTTTTATCACACAGGCAGGTCACCAGACACCAAATACCAAATGTCTAATTTAAAATCCAAATAGTTCTTTGAAAGAGAAGACTCCAAGGGGCGGCCTGATGGAATGTCTCCTTCCTGTAGGATGACATTTTAGAAGCCCAATCAAGCTGCAGATTTTGAGACTCCACCCCACACACATGGAGCCCCTGCTGAATGTGTTAACTTGATACGACACCTTCCGGAAACCCCTTCTGTCACATTTTTCTCTACACTGGTTGTAGTAATACTCCTTCCTCAGCAGAGGCTTAACACATTAATACTCCTTCCTCAGCAGAGGCTTAACACATGGCAGCAGAGGCTCCTGAGGGCATCCCTTGATCTCATGACCAGAAGAAAGCTTCATTCTTTACTTAAATTTTAAATTTCCATGTGCTTAAAAGTACAGTGACTTCACAACAATCTTTTCCAGTTTCATCAGGGCAATTAATCCCAGAACTATCCCTTGAGGACCAATTCATGCCGAAATGCAGTAACTATTAATTTCAAAGGCAATGCACTGTATGTCTTCTGGGTCCCCAAGTTGACATCGCCTCACATTGTACTTTCGTCTTTCAGTTAAAGGAGGTACTTTATGCTCACTGCCATATCCAAAACCACCATCACTATTCTAGACATTACTAACTAAAATTATGGTTCTTTGAACACAAGCACTATGACAGCAGATCTAACAACTGGGATGGCTTCTAGGTGGCATATGCGGGCATGGATAGTCTTGACAGAAAGGATCAGTCCTAGATGGGAAGGGACAAGATCCTGCAAGATGTCATTCAAAAGATTACCCAAGTAAAATGTGAGAGTTGTGATGTGTAAGATTATCCTTCATATATATTCCTTATGCAATGTTGTTGTTGTATGTTTTTGCAAATAAAACTGTGAGAAATTCGACGGGAGGGTGTTGGAACACAGTCCAAGAATGGAGTTGTGTGAGGGACATTCTGAGTTCTTTGAGAAAACTCCAAGAAAGCAAGACAAGAACACAGAATTGCTCTTGGGGTGTTTTAGTGCCCCTCCCAGATGCAGTGTGTATGAGTAAGTTTACTGGTGCAGTTTCTCCCTGTCATTATATATGCAGGTAAGTTTCTTGGCCCTCAGACTATAAATTGTGTGATGCTCTGCATGAAGTTGAGTGTTGCATGAGACTTTAGTCCGCCTCATTTAAGGCTCCATTACCCCAAGTTCAACTGCCTTTAGAGTGGTAAACAGGAGGAAAAAGAGAAAATTTAATGGGGAAACTTAATGCACCTGGGCCAAATAAATGAGTAGATGTCTGCCTCTCTGTTCCTTCAGTACTTAGCAT
Source organism: Psammomys obesus (assembly GCF_907164565.1). Taxonomy (NCBI): domain Eukaryota; kingdom Metazoa; phylum Chordata; class Mammalia; order Rodentia; family Muridae; genus Psammomys; species Psammomys obesus. The sequence continues at coordinate 19,205,462 of NW_026596039.1, read as the reverse complement.
TTCTAAGAAGTGAATCAAAGAAATATATCTTGACTGATGCAAAGAAATACTTCCTTTATCATTTTGTTGTTGTTGCAGAATAACCCTACTCTGTTGGGAGCTGGTCTGGTGCTCTGTATTCTAATGCTAATTACTGACCCCAAGATCTGGTTGCTGCCCAGAGGAGCACATTCTCAGGTATACCTGTCTTTGTTGTGTAAAGCTTGCTCCACCTAATTTAAAGTCGATTGGCTAATAAAAAATGCTGAAGCTTCTGACTTGGCAGAAGGAGGCGGAGGCAGCGTTTAAATTCCTGGGCTTGGAAGACCTTGAGGCAGGGAGAGAATATTAGAGAAAGAACAGAAGATAGACCTTAAGACAATAAATGATTTTTGTTTTTTCATCAGTCTGTGAGTTTGGTGGGGAATTCTGAACTTAGCTCAATAAGGCCTGAATAGTCTAAAATGGCATGATTCTCATGTCTAGTGGTTCACAAGCTATTTGTTCTAAGGGACCACACTTGAATGTGGAGCAAATGATTAAGATCAGATGGATTGATTGTTATTATTTTAGAAATGATGCACACAACAGATATTATATGAAAGGCGTTTATTGGATGGAGATGGAGAGAGACAGGTAGAGGAAGGGAGGGAGTGCTCCAACTTAGAAAGTGGAGAGAGGAAGAGAGAAGGAAAGAGCAAGAGAGAGAGGTAAGAGGCAGGGGTTCATTCATAGCTCTAGCGCAGCTGAACTGCCCCTGCCAGGTGCATGCTGCCACACACCTGGCAGGTGACACATGATGACATCATAGGTTACTAGGCAACTGAGAAGCAGGCTGCCTAAATGCTAACAGTGATGTCCTTGCATCTGTTGGCCATCAGGTCAGTTGGGAGTTACTTTTGTGACAATAGGAGAATGTCCAGTGATTAGAAAAGGGTAGCCCCTATTATCATGGCTCAAGCATCCTCTTTACATCACAGCTGTTAACACCCCATTTCTAGAATAGGGAAAAAGAACAGTTTTCTGTCTCAGCTACTGACATCATTGGGGTTGCATTCCTGAGCTCACTACTATAACCCAAAGAGGAGCTAAAACCAAAGAAATTGGCAAGAAGTTAGATCTTCCTAGTTTTCTGCAGGCTATGTGACAAAAGAATCTATGCCTTGATCAAGAGCAATGGAGAGCCATAAAACATTTTAGAAGGAAAAAGATCAATTGCTTGGGTTTCGAATAGAACAGCAACATTTCTAGGTTTTTTCTTTTTTTTTTTTAACTCTTTATTGATTTTGTGAATTTCACATCAAGCACCCCAGTCCTGCTCACCATCTCGTTCTCTCATATCTACTCTTTACCCTCGCAACCTCCCCAACAAAAAAAAAAAAAAAAAAAAAACAAAACGTAAAAAAACCAGCCAAAGCTTAGAAAACATGTCATTGAAGAAGCCATAGTACGTCGAAGTGTGTGCCACAGTAGATCCCTCTGTCCACACATCTTCCAAATGTTCATTGCAGTGAGTCATTGATCTGGTTTGAGATCTCTGACCCCTGTGACACCATCAATATTGAATCCTCACCAGGACTCCTCCCAGTTATCCTGTTGCTGCCTTATGTCATGGAGACCCTGCAGCAGCTTTGGATGAGCAGGACTGGACCTTTCATACTTCTCAATTATATATATAATTGAATACTTTCAATTATTCCCATATAATATATATTTGGGTGGGGCAACTAAGAGGCCTCCCTCTGGGCCTGGCTAGTAGCTGAGCCGGTCAGTATGCTGCCTCTCCCTTATCCCCACCACCAGGGTGAGCTCTCTCTCTCCAGCACTGCTCTGGCTAGGCCACCCAATGCTGCTATGGGCAGGAGGCAGGGTCAGGTCTCTCGCTCCCACACCCTCGGGGCTAGCTCACCCAGCTACTGTGTTGCCCAGTCAAGCTCCGGGGCCCACTCTCTCAAGAGCCTCAGCCTGTGAAAGGCTAGGCTCACCCACTCTCATGATCCTGGGGCCAGCTCTCCCGACTGCCTCACATGGTGAGGGGCGGGGGGGGGATGCAGGACATCACTCCCACGCCCATGTCATCTCACAGCAGATGTATGGTGGGGCCAGCTCTCCCAACGCTCACCCTCGAGGCTGGCTCGTCTGCAGCTCCACCACCATGATCAGTCCTGCTGTGCTATCCAGGTGAGGTACAGGGTCCGATCTCTGGTGCAGCTGGTGAGGGGCAGGGACACCTATCCCAGGTTCATGACGCTGTGGGCAGCTTTCCTGACTGCTGGAAGTGGCAAGGGTGGGAGACAGGAGGCAATCCCTTATGCGCCCATGGGCACCCATGACAGGTGTCACGAGCGCTTAATTATGCCGGAGGACTTTAACCGAGACGCCACAAAGGGCGGCAAGGTATTGATAAAAACCAATGCCAGAATGATTTTTGAAAGCTGCTTTAATCACACAAATCACACATATCTAAGAATTGCATGGCACATTACACATCTTATGGGGAACACAACCTGGCGGGCTCGGACACTTTGCCTCCGGCTTCAGCTGTCTTCTAGGTCCCAGAACTTCGCAGTTCCAGCCGGACCTCAGACGCATCTTCTGATGACTTGATGGGCCTAGGAGCTTCTCTGCTCCGGCCAGGCCTCAGATGCGAAGGAAGCTGCTGTTTCTCCGGGAGCCCGGAGCCGCCTTCCTTGGCGGTCTGATAAGGTGGTCCTCTCAGAACCGGTTTGTTAAGGTGGTCTGGGCTTTTCAAACAGCCGTTTGGGAATTGGCTGGTTAGTGGCGGTCTCTCGGCGTACTCACCAAAGAGTCTGGCCTGCCACACCTGAGTGGACTCTGGCTCCAGTTTTTATACATATTTCAGGGCATAGCTTTAACTTATCATTCTTTCACACACACACACACACACACACACACACGCACACATATCAGCTGCCTTAAGAGCGTTCTTAGTTACTATTACTACGAATATCTTATCTATCCTTGACAGCTCTGCTGTCTTACAAGCTCTCAATGTCTTAGGGGCATTGCCCAGTCACTGTCACCAAAAATGTCTCTTAACTTTGCTCCTGACAGCTTTGCTGTCTTACAGGCTCATTACAACAGGCAAGTAGTGGGGTTAGCTTTCCCACATCCGTGCTCTCAGGTGGCTCACCCACACCAGGGCCAGCTCTGTTGTGCTGCCTGCGTGAAACTGGTGAGAGGTAGGGCCATCTCTCCACAGCACCGAAGCCAGTGAGGGGTGGGGCCAGTTCTGCACATCTCCTGGACATCCAGGTAATCCTAGCAGCTGCCCTGACCAGGGACAGATCCATGTTCTCTAGTGGTAGTATCAGCCACAGACATCAGCACCAACCCCTGCCGCTGCTGCGTAGCCATGGACCCAGACATGGCCCTCAGCAGCAGCTCAGGCTGAAGCCTCCCCATAGCCCCAGGTGGTGGGGCTGGCCGCTCACAACAAGCTACTCCTCCCCACCCTCAAGTCTCCAGTTCCAGCTCTCTTCATAATGCTCAAGCTCTTCCACTTCTCTTTCATCTGACCACCACATACATGGTGGCGTGGCTGGTCCTGCTAAAAGCTGGTGGGCCTCAGGGTGACATCCTCCATCTGGTGGTGTTGTGTGGCATGGTGGCAAGTGGGTGTTAGGGCCTGCCTGTGCCGTGTGCCTGAAGGCAGGTCTGTGGAGGTGTGGCACTCCGGAGGTCTCTGTCTGTCTTCCTCCTCTTGTGCTGAGCTTGGTGGTGGTAGGTGGGGCTCTGTGGGTAGATTTCCTCACCTGTGCCTCACAGCGTGGCAGAACTCAAGTCTCTATTTTCCTCCTCCCACGATTCGCTGCCTGGATTTTATTTTATTTTATTTTACTTTATTTTTTATTTTATTTTATTTTATTTTATTTTATTTTATTTTATTTTATTTTATTATTTTATTTTTATGAGTCCTAGGCATAAAACAGCTTTGGCCACCAAGCCAGGCATCAAGTTAAGACAAACAGAGGGCTGCCATCTGCTCTGCCCCTGGCTGATACATGAACGCCACCACCAAGATATCTCTTTGCTCACTGCCAGGGGGAAACTTCTAAGTTTTGAAAGGAATAGTGAAATATAATGCTTTAGTCACATAATGTTGGGGTAAGGGAAAGGCACTTCTTTGTTCTTCTTTGTTCTGCGGTGGGATGATAAAGCATGAAGGCCCCAGATTGGGTCTGTCAATCTTAGACTTTTTCACATGTGTATATACAGGAATACGTATGGACATTAGAGGGCCTCAGGTATCTTTTTCCCAGGCGCTGTCCATCTTGGTTTTGGATCTAGGGCCTCTCACTGGCCTGGGAGCAGGGTTATGCTAGGCTGGGTGGCCCACAGCCACTGGCATCTACCTATCTCTGTCTCTCCAGCACTATGATTACAAGAATTTTCTTTTTCTTTTTAATATGGGAATAGTATGGAAGTTCTCATGCTTGTGTACCAACCACTCCAAAGACTTAGCTATCTTCCCAGCCCCCTGCACATTTTGTTGTTTGTTTGCTTGTTTGTTTCTGGGTTTTTCAAGACAGGGTTTCCTGTATAGCCCTGGTTGTTCTGAAACTCACTCTGTAGAACAGCTGGTCTCAAAGTCACAGAGATCACCTGCCTTTTCCTCCCAAGTGCTGGGATTAAAAGCATGCACCATCACTGCTTGGTAAAGTGCCCAGACTCAGGTATTCTGTTATAGTAATCAAAACAGAGTAAGGGGCTGTAAATATAGCTTAGTAGCAAAGTGTTTGCCTAGCAAGTATAACAAAACAATACAGTAAGAGTGGGTGAAACTTGAATTTGCTTGAATACTGAAAGATAAAATATTGCAAGAGGTTAAAGGGAGATTTCTGAGAATTATGAAGAGGAACTTAAGGCTATATAATTTTTTTTTTTTTTTTTTTTTTTTGCGAAGAAAAAGAGAAGTTCATACTGGATAGCTCAATGTGCTGTGCAAGCATGAGGACTGGAGTTCAAATCCATAAAATCTCAGTGTTATGGGGCAGTAGGAGACAGGAGGATCTCTGGGGCTTGCTGACCACCAACCTAATTCTAGATTCAGTGAAATACCCTCTCTCAAAGCAGTAAGATAGACAAGGATAAAACAGGACACCCAAGGTCCTCTTTGTGGTCTCTATGCATATAACGGGCTCCCCCAAATTAAAGTAAGAACACTAAAAACTAAAAAGGATTTTTGCTACCCCTTTTAATCACCCCTCCATATTTTTCTAGTTTCAAGAGTGTAATTTTGTGACTGATTTGTTTGACTCAACAAAATGTCTTTATTATGTTATAATATCTAATGTCAAGTTGTTATACATACCAATTCTGCGTTCCTCTTTCTTGCTAATCATCTATGTGAAAACATCCCCCAGCATGGTACTACAATTCTACCAGTTAGTTAATTGGGCTCCAAATCTGATATCCTTCTTGATTCTCCTCCTATATAAGCAGGATACCAGCAAATCCTGGCAGCTTTTCTTTCAAAATAGACCTTGAATTTGATCACTTCTCACTACCTCTAGTGATATTTACCTCAGGAGACATAATCTTCTTCCAGGATTATTACTTTTATTTTTATCTCTCTAGCATCATAGTCTATTCTCTGTGCCACAACCAGAACGGTTCTTTTAGAGATTTATGTGTGATCAAGTCACCTTTTGGCTCAAAACTTCTCATTGGTGTTAGTAGTGTCTGGCAACATTGTTTTTATAGTTTACACTGGTCTGCATGGTTGAGCACCTGGCTACTTCTTTATGTAGTCTCTACATTTGCCTCTGACTCAGCCATAAAAGTCTGTCTGCTATGAGTTTTGTTTCCTTGTTATTGTTAGTGTTCCCTTCCTAAGGACCTGCCAAACATGTTCTTCTTTTTTTTTTTTTTTTAAATAGTTTATTTAATTTTATGTGCATTAGTGTGAAGGTCTCAGATCCGTTAGCATTGGCATTACAGACAGCTGTGAGCTGCCATATGGTTGCTGGGAACTGAACCCAGTTCCATTTAGAAGAGCAGACAGTGCACTTAACCACTGAGCCATCTCTCCAGCTCCGCCAAACATGTTCTTAACTCAGAGCATTTAAATATGCTGTCTCCTCTGCTCAAACATTCTTCCTTTAGATATCCACCAGATGAGGCTTGCCCGATCAAATCAGTCTCATTTCCCTTTAAGAGCTCCTTATCAATGAGTTCTTCTCCAGCATCTAAAAATAGAAGTTGCTTGACACCACTGTTTAATCTTTACCCTGCTTTGTTCCGCATAGCACTTATCTGACAGTATGTATTTTGCTTGCTTTCTCTAGAACCAGGAAAGATCACTGAAGGCAGGAAATGGGTTTTGTCTGCTGCTCAATAAATACTGAAGTGAGAGCCTGGCCAGGCATGTACAAGGAATTTGGTAATTTTGACTGCATAATTTATAAAAGGGGAAGACAGGATGGGAACACATGTAAGTAGGTGTCTAGATTTCAGGGTATTTTACATTTTCTGTTACTTACTTGGTAAGGTAATCAGAGGAAGTGACATGTGAATACAGAGCCAGAGACTCAGAGATAGTGAGGATCAAGCTGAATAGAATATAATGTACTTTGAAGCCACTGGATAATTTAGTGATTTCAATCATTTTCACACAGTTTTCTTTTTTCTTTCCTTTTTTTTCCCCTTCGGTTTTGTTTTTTTGAGACAGGGTTTCTCTGTGTAGCCTTGGTTATTCTGGACTCACTTTGTAGATCAGGCTGGCCTCGAACTCACAGAGATCCATCTGCCTCTGCCTCCCCGAGTGCTGGGATACAGGCATGCGCCACGGCACCTGGCTCAATCAGATCATTTTCTTTGAGAAGAAACAGGTATGAAAATTACATTAGTGTCTTCTGGGTAGAGGTCTTAGTTGAGAAAAAGGAATGTTAGGGTGATATTGAAAGACTGGGGTTATAATGATGTACCATTGTATCTAGGATAAGGAAGGAAGTGAAGGTTAATGTGTAAGAGATTGGAGTTTCTGATAAAGATGAAGAGTTATGTTACAATTCTTGAGCAAGGCAGGAGGAAGTGGCTAAGTGCTCTTACACACACTAAAAAAAAAATTTTTTTTAATTCAAGAAAAAAAGTCATTAGGAACTGAGGAAACAGATTCGTTAGTTAAGTGCTTTGCACCAAGGGCCTAATATTGGATACCCAACATCTAAAAAGCCTAGTGTGGTGCACACCTACAATCTTAGCGCTGGGGAGGGAGACAGAAGATTCCTAGGGCTTGCTGGTCAACTACTCTTGCTAAATAGTGAGCGACAAATTCAGTGAGAGGCTTTGTCTTAGAAGAGGAAAAAATAAAAATAAAAAGGAAGAAAGAGAGAGAGGAAAGAAAAGAAACCTGGTAATATGATCTAGGTTTTGGCTGGGATTGAAAAACTGTTGTAAGGCCCAACGTTAAGTGAGCCTTAGACTCTGGATCAAGAAAGATGGTCAGATAGGAGAAAGTTAAAACAAGAAGGTGCACCCATAAACGGACAGATGTTTACCGTAGCCGAACGTCTCAGATGCAAGGTTTTGTTGTTTTATTGTATAAGCGTTGCCAGGATTCAGCACGCAGCCCCTACCTTTGGAACCTTGGGAAAGAAAATATCAACTACTGTGACCGGGGTCGAGTTGGGGTGGATGGAGGGTGGTGTTCCAGGAGCTGCAGCAGTTCCTGGGGAAGAGGAAAATCTCGCTTCAATAAGTGAAGCTCAGAGAAAACCTGAAAAGGGGCGGGAATGCTTGATGAAGACTGGCTGAAACATAGCGTTCTTGCCTCCATTCTTCAACTTATCGCACGCAATGGTCAACCTCCGCAGCCAGAAGTAAGAGCAGACCACACTTACCCCTGTTTTTTCAACTCCCCGCGAACGAGCTCCCGCCGGAACTCCTCTGTGTCTGCGCTTTCTCATTGGCTGAAGCTGCCACCCGCCCTAAGTAGTTCCGCCCACGGTCTTGCCCGGAGGGCGGTCTCTAGGGGCCACTTCCGACTCAGCCCATTCACCCACCCCCGCCCCCTTCCCTTTTTAGCTGCTTCCGCTCTCGGGCCCCGCCCCCGTCCGCAGGCCCCGCCCCTGGCCCCTCCCCCGCCCGCGGACGGCCGGGCCCCTCGGCACGGCTTCCGGTGCGGGCCCCGCCCCGGCTGTGGCCCCCAGCTGCGGAGGAGTCGGAGGCTCAGCTGCTGCGCCGGGGCCTGAGCGGCCGCCTCCTCCCGACTCGGGAGCCCGGAACGCTGCGCATAGGTGAGCGGCGCGGGTTTGTGTTCTTTCAGCCGCGGCGGGAGCGGGGCTGTGGCAGGTGGAGGGGGCCGGAATGGGAGCCGAGGCAGGTGTGTAGGGGAGACGCAGCGAAGCTGGGGACCGCTGAGAAAAAGTGAGCGCCGGGAGGAGCCCGGTCCTGCCTGGGCCCAGAGGAGTGGGTTGAAATAAAGAGATGGGAAAGGTAAGGGGTCTCCGGGAACTGCAGAGCGAGCTTAGGTGGGGTTGGGGTGATTGGAGAAGAGCCTGGAGATTGGCAGAGAGGACTTGGTGGAAGTAAAAGTGATAGGGCTCCATTGAGTGGGGGTAAAGGATGGAAAGAGGGGCTCGAAAGGGTCGGGGACAGAGCAGCTGGACGCTGTGGTAAGGGAAAAATAGTCAGCAAGGCCGGGCACCAGAGGCAAGCAGTCCGTTGCGCCCGACTTGGAGGTTCGGGAAGTTTGGAGGACATGAGCGAGGGATGAAGTGGTTTAGATTTCTGAGACATAAATTCTCTAAATGTTGGTAGTGTTGTTTGGCTCATTGGCTGTTGAGGGATTGGGATGAGATGGGCTCTGTGAGGGAGAATGTGCCAATTGAGTTGTAGAACGGAGTCATCTCCGTCTTACTAAATAAAGAGGCTATCGGACACCTCCCCCTCTGCTGAGGACAGCCTATGGAGAAGATGGTGCCAACCAGACGAGAAAGAGTTGTACAGTGACTGGCAGGAGCTGGTTGAAATACTCCGGTTGTGTTGGCTGACTTTAATGGCTCTACGAATATTTTTAAATGACCAATGAATTGCTTGTTGTTCTTTTGTGTGCGGTGTTTTTGTTTTGTTCTGTTTTTTTGTAGTTTTGTCCCAGAAGTGGCTTTTATTTTAAATGAACACTTGCCAACTGGTGTAAATCCTTTCAGTAAAGCCTTAGAGTATAAGAACTAAAGCAGAATTAAAGTATCGCTGCAGGCATAACTTACACTTTCCAAACTGCTAAGAGGAAGCACAGGCAGTAAGAGGCAAATTGGAATTTGAATCTTTTAACAGGTTATGAAAGCTACAACCAAGTGCTTCGAAGAAACAAAATGAGAATTGTCTAGCATGGGTTTGGTTGTTGTTTAACTTTTTTTTCTCTTTTTTTTAAAAATTGTACCTCTGTAAGCATGTAAAAATTTGTAAGTCAAAGCCATGTTTGTTACAGATTTTTCTTGTTAGAGATTACTTCCCCCATGAATTTTTGAAGATGGGAAGGATTTGATTTTCTTATCTTCCAGCTCAGTCCTAAAACACTGGGGCCATCTCAAGTCCCAACCTGCACAGTTTACCCTTTCATGTGGCAACAAAATTGCATGCCCTGTTGCTAGTCGTCTTCACCATAAAATTTGCTCTGGCATGGTAATCCATTCACTTAGGAAGACTGGTGAGAAAGTATAACTTAAGTGAGGTTTGTTGAAGGCGGGAACCGGGAAGGGTTAGAGGTGGATGGGTGTGAAAGGGGTTTGTATTTGGAGACACACTGGTAAGAATGCAGATAAACCTGCCCCCAGAATACTTTAGGACTCGAAGCCTCTTCTTACTGTATTCACAGAATAAAAATAGTAGAAGTGAATCAGAAAGAAAGAGGATGTGAGGAGATTTACTTGCAGTTTATAAAAAAAGAAACATTTAACTTGTTTAGACAATATTGGTACCTGTTTCAAATTAATTAACTTTAAAATCTCCAGAGGAATTCCCCGGTTGTTTGTTTTTGAGGGAAGCTTGCAATTTGAGACTCTTGCCTCCTTGCATGTTTCTTTCTTTCAAGTTGTTGAAACCGGATTCTTTTGGAGGCGGTAATGTCCACTTAGGCTGGTTCAGTCCACTCAACAAGCTGGCTGGCAATTTGATCTGGGAAATTTGTGAAGTTTAAGCCAAGAGCACTTGCTTGGTCTTGCTTTCTCCATCAGAAAAGTCACTCTGTCTGCCTGCTCTAACTCTGTCTACCTTGAGTAGTAATCTTCTCCAGAGGGCCTGGGAATATAAGCCCTATTCTTTCTTTTGCAGTCAGGCCGTTGTTAACTGTCATTTTCATAATCATTACAGATTTCATAGTTCTAACCCCTGTACAGTGCAAGCCCCCTAGATAAATGTTTGATAATGTAGAGTAAGAGATGAGAACTCAGCTATTAGCAGACCTAAATATCTTCTGAATTTTCTTTTTTAAAAAAATGCTTAAATCTGCCACTACTGAGATATCCCTCCCCCGCCCTGTTTCCCTCTTTAGATCCTGTTTTTTTTTTTTTTTTTTAATATAACTTTCCCTCCCCACCTGCAATCTCCTATGACTTACTCATCTTGAAAGTCAGGTTTAGGAGCATTTAGTATTCAGAACATTACTGGAGAAAAGAACATCTTTGATACCTGTTTTACATAGTTTTCTCCCTTCCTTCTCCTCCCTCATGGTTTTGGTTACTCACTTAAAATATAGACCCAGTGTGCCTGCTGGGCTGTGCCCAGATTGAGAGCCATGCCAGTCTGTGGGTGAAGCCTTGAGACAGTAATGGAGCCTCTGCAGCAGCAACAGCAAAAGCAGCCACACCAGGCTCCTGTACAGATGGATGCCAGAGAGAAGCAGGGGCCACAGACAAGAGAAGCACAGTTCCTGTATACCCCCAAACTAGCCACCCAGCCTTCTCTCCTTTCTCTCACGCCTGGAAGACCTTCTGGTAGCCCTGTCCTGGCTCCCTTAGCCAGAGTTCCACCAGTCATACCAGTGACTAGAGTATTTGACCAGAGCAACGTCAACTCTGAACCTGAGGAAGAAGAAGAAGGAGGTCTGGAAGATGAAGATGGAGATGATGATGTTGCAGAGGTGGCTGAAAAAGAGGCCCAAGCTGCTTCCAAATATTTTCATGTGCAGAAAGCAACTCGCCAAGACCCCAGAGCAGCACCCATGTCCAGCCTGCTTCCAGCACCTGGACTCCTGCCACAGGGACAGCAAACTAAGGAAGACCATACCAAAGATGCTTCCAAGGCCCCACCTTCTGTCTCCACAGCAGGGCAGCCGAGCTGGAATCTGGATGAGCAGCTTAAGCAGGTCAGTCTTTCTGCTGTGGGAGGCCATTTGTTCTACCTATTGGCCATCTACAGAGGGTGCTGGATGGGCAGGAGCTGGGACTATGCCTTCTCACTCTACATCATTGAATCCACATCACTGACTTAGACATGAATAAACTGAAGTTTTTCTCAGCATTGTTTTTCATGAAGTAAGACTATTGCTTCATGATAGTGTAAGGCCTTAGAGTCAATCTCTAGGACCACAAAAAATTAAGTGATGGTTCTTTTTTATTAAAGCACTGGAGTGTTTAAGTTTCTGTTAATGTACTTTGTACCAAGTTTCTGTTAAAGAATTTCTCCATTTTTTAAAGGACAAATGAGGTAATAGCTTTGTTTCATTAGAACTATCTAAAAACCAAAGAGGTTAGCTTACACCTGTAACTCCAGCACTCAAGTGGAGGTAGAACAGGTTCACTGTGAGTTCTAGAGTAAAACCCTATCTCAAAAACCAGAAGATAATAACAACAACAGCAACAGTAATAATAAAATAAAAAAGAGTTGGGTGTGGTGGCATATACTTTTAATCTCAGTAGGTAGAAGGCAAACAGATCTTGGTGAGTTCAAGGCTAGCATGGTCCTCATACTAAGTTCCAGGCCAGCCACAGTTATATAATCAGACCTTGTCTAAAATAATTTAAATAGTAAAATTCGTGGCTCTAATCAGTTTTCCTAGTAGGAATGTAGAATGATTTCTCTTATGATTTTATTAGCTCCAGGCAAACTCAGGCAAAACGCATTTTTTTGAAGTTGAACATAGCTGCTAAGAAGCACTTACTTGTATTTCTCAACAGAGTCTTATAGACATGATTGTTTTATCTTTACATTATCCGGTTAGTAGGAGGGAAGGGAGACCTCAGAGTTCCCTTTTTATCCAGAGAAAGTTGAAATTAGTTGCAAACATGATTGTATATCAGAGTCAACTTTGGCGAGTCTTACTTGGGAGGGTGGATCTAGAGGTTGGTATTGCCAGAAACCAGGGCCTCCAGTGTGCTAGTAGGAAAACAATGGAGTCCTAATAATGAATTATTTTAGAGGGTGGAGCTTAGGGAATCTTGTCTCAATTAGGTCTTTGTCTTCATAATTTCTTTGTGATCTACACTATTCAGAGTATAAGTAATAGTAGGTTGTTCCAAGGTAGCCTGTTGGCACTATAAACAGGGCATTCATGATAAGGCCATTAGTACCTAGATAGTCTGAGTTTACACGTGTGGTTCAGCACTTCTATTTAGAAGCCATTTGTGAAGAGCTATGGCTTACAAAAGGCCTCCTGGGAACTCATAACAGAAAAGGTCCTTTGGAAGCTGAAAAATCAGGCATAAACAGTAGGTTCAAATCCCATTCCTTCCATGTCTTTCCAGTGATCTTTTGGTAGCATTCTAAATTGTTCTGAGCCTGTGTTTTCTCAATTGTAGATTGAAAAAAATAAAGTATGGCTTATACTCAAACTCCAAATTTGTAAGGCTGAGACAGAGTTAGGAGTTTGAGGCCATCCTGGGGTACAAAGTAAAAAACAGTACTGTTTTTAGTGCTAGTACTACTAAGAAGGTGTTTCTCAAGGGTGTTGTAAAGAGAGCAAGTGAGCCATGTGAATGTCTGTCTGTGCCAGGCACATGCAGATGTGCTGCCAGAGTTGTCTTATACAATGCTTGTGTCTTCCTTACATCGTAGTGGACATAGCTCTGAAGCAGAGCAGGTACTGGGAGACACATCACTCAGGGAGGTACCAGCGCAGCAGGCTAGGGCTACAATCAGAACCCTAGCTTCCACGACAGCAGCACCCTGGCCACCAGCCCAGATCTGCCTCCTGGCTGATTTCTTTGGTTTAGTAAAACATCTGTGCGTTGTCGGCAGCCCCTGCACTGCTGTGTGGTTGGCACAGTTCCATGCTGGCCGCTGAGTCAGCGCGAAGTGGGAACCGCCCTGACAGGGCTGGGAAAGTTCAGGCCCGAGGCTGCTCCTGCCCCCGCTTTGGCAGCTGGCCAGCCTCTGTGTGTGTGTGTGCGGTCATTCCTAGAAAGTGCAGCCGTGTGTGAGGAACAAGTGGAGCTCCAGAGCCTGTCTGTCTTCAGGAAGTGCAGCAGGTGTTGAGGTCAAGCCATTAGAGCTTTGAAAAAAGAGACTCTCAGGACTGGAGTGTGTGTGCACACGTGCACACGGTGGCAAGGTGCCCAGCCCGCGCTCTGTGTGGCAGCTGTCCCTCGGCTGCACAGCTCAGTACTCTGGAGGCTGGCTGTTGGGTTCATTCAAGTCTCTGAGGCATACATACTAAATATAGACAGAACACTTGCCAGAAATGTTTTCATACGTGCCAGAGCAGCTAAGGCCTAATCTTTCAGTCTAAATTTACTTTACCTCAGAACTCAGAGAAGTCCTTCAGGGAGATGATGGGTAACGATGTCTTACAACCTCTGGTGGACACCTCTTGTTCCTCTCGTAGATTTAGTTTTTCAGTTTGGTCTGTGGATTCCTTTGCTTGTTTTTGTTGTTGTTTTATGAGAGTGTTAAATTTTTACTACATTTTATTTATGTATTTATGCATGAGGGCATATACATGTCATCCTATATGGCAGTCAGAGGACAAGTTGTAGAAGTCAGTTCTCTCCGTACACCATGTGGGGCTCAGGGATAGAACCCAGGCTGCCTTAGTGGCAGGTGCCTTTGTCCCCACTATCCTCCTCCCTTGATTTAGCCTTGATAAATTGTGTGTGTGAATGCATATGTGTGTGTGCTATAATGTAGTTAGGTATATGTGTGGACATTTGTACCACAATGCTCATGTAGAGGTCAGAGAACAGAGGAGTTGGTTCTGTAGGTCCATGTGGGTCCTAGAGATCAAACTCAGGTTGGCAGGCCTGGTGGCAAGTGCCTTTACCTGCTGAACCATCTCACCAGCCCTTAAAACGTGTTTTTTGAAAGACTAAATAATGTACCTGAGGATTTTTTTTAAACATTTTTATTTATGCTTTGGATAGAAGACTAGAAAAGGAGCCAGATGTCTAGCAGTGGTACTGCAGCTACCTCAGGGTTGAGCTGGAAGTTGGCTACAGTAACTTAACTCTTAACTCTGTCCTAAGTCAGCTGAAACCATGCCTAGTCTACTCTGTGATGCAACTATTCTAAAACAAATGTTTTTCATACATTCATATTCATACCAAAGTAGAAGAGGTGATTTTTTTTTCCTTCTCTGTACAGCGTAGTATAGAATTCTCAGAAAGTGTTTTACAGGAGTTGGTGAGGGGCTGGGCAGGCTTTGCAAGCTTAAGAGTGGCACATTGTTTCTGAAATCCTATTCTTACAGTACATAGAGTCAAAATTACCTCATGGATTCTGTTCTCAAAGAAAGCCTTGCAAAATATTTGCTTCTCAAAGCCTGGCAAATTCTCTGACACCAGGGTGAGGGGAAGATGGATAATACTATGGAGCCCAGCATTCTAAAACCTGTCAGATTTCTATGGGCAGAGTAAATAATTGTAAAACAAGACAACAAAGAACTGAGTGTCTCTTTTCTCAAAGGAGATCACACAGCCAACTTGGTGAGGGAGCAGGGGTTTGCTGGCCCTTTAGGGGTGGTCTCCTACTGCCTGGATAGTGGGTGTTTCGGCAGTACAGGCTTTGTCTTGAGCCTATTAGTGGAACTAGGCTTCCTTCCACAGACCTGGAAGATGGGCGATAGTTTGATAGGCATGTGGGAGCTAGAGTGTACATGTCTGGTTTTCTGCATACTTTGCCAGACACTTGGTTACTTTGTGTGGCTTTGCATTGCCAGATAAGTGCAAAGCACTGAAGATTTACTAGGGTTCCTTGCGCAGTAAAGATTGACCCCTCCTCAGCCCCTGCATCTTACAAGGCTTTGTTCAGAGTTGCCTTCTATGATGAAAGAGTCATTTCAGAAAACTTGCAGCTGAAGAATTTGTAACCCTTCTTAAAGCTTATACTGATCACATGTTAATGAGAACAGGGGATTGTCAGTTCTGAACACCTGGGAGTTGTTTGCTTCATTTTCAGCCTGTCATGACAGCACCTCTGCAGGATAGATGTGGAGGAAGCTCCAAGGAATATGGGAAGGATCATTTAGTTTTTATGTACTGGCAGACAGAAAGCAACTTGGTTTAGAGTTTGTTTGTTTGTTTGTTTTAGTAAATCATTGAATTTGTGGACAGTTAATAAAGTGCCTATTAATGGCATACAGAAATGGAAATTGGGTTTAAGTACGATTTGGTTGACAGAGTGCTCACCAGCACATACAAACCTTGAGCTTGAATCCCAACACTCCATAAAGGACGTGGTGACACATTTCTGCAGTCCAGCATTTGGAACATAAAGGCAGGAAGATCAGCAGTTCACAATAATCCTTGGCTGCATAGTTGAGGACAGGCTGTGCTATGTGAGGCTGTCTGAAAAAAATAAGAAATGGAAAAACAAAAATTAAAATTAGGCTTGTCTTATGAGAGATTAATTCCTGCTAGGTCATTAGCCTGTAGTGAGGCATCTATCTTTTTTCTTCTGATGCTCTGACAAATTGGTCTCCAGGATCTGTCCCTCTGGCATGTGGAGCCATCAGTAGGCCTGATGTGCTTGGTACACATTTGAGGGGTTTTGCAAAACTTTAAACTGTTGCCTGGAAAGAAAAGGGGGTAGGTTCTCTCTGCTTTCTCTGTAGTGTGTCTTCATGTTCCAGGATATGGAATCACTGTCTACATCAGTGACTCAGTGGGAGCTGATCCTTTTCTATTGTTCCACCAGATACTTAGCAATGTCAAGAAATGCTCTGGTGCCTGTGTCTGGAAGCAGGTATGCTCCTAGTAGCTTCTAATTAGAAGAGCCAGCAGGGCATGATGGCACAAGCCAGGCGTGGTGGTGCACACATCTGTAATCCCAGCACTGTGGGAGGCAGAGGCAGGAGGATCTCAGCGAGTTTGAGGCTAGCCTGGTGTACAAAGTTGAGTCCAAGATAGCCAAGGTTATATAGAAACTGTCTTGGAAAACAAAAACAAAAGTTATAGAAGAGCCATGAATGCTTTTAAACATCCCACAGAGTATTGGACAAGCCTTGCTCACTCCCAACAAAGAATTGTCTGGTGGAAAGTGCTAAAGTTGAGAAACTGTGTTGTCCATGGTTTTGTTAGGCAGAACATAAGCTATGCTTCCAAGGACTGTCGTTTGGGCCTCTGTCTTACTAGCTGAGGAGTTTGATAGCCTTGAGTTTCCCTTCCTTTTGCTGTTGTTTGCTTATTTATTTATTGCGTTGTTTGACTTTTGAAACAAGGCCTTTCTGTGTATTTTTGGTTTTGTTTGTGTCAAGACAGGGTTTCTCTGTGTTGCCCAGGCTGTCTTGGAATTCTCTCTCTGTAAACCAGGCTGGCCTTAAATTCAGGGATCCGCTTGCTTCTCTATCCCTACACCGGCTTCTTTCTTTTCTTTTTTAAATTGTGTCTGTTTGTTTGGAGCCAGGCCTCACTTTGTATCTTTGCCTGGGACTTGTTATACAGACCAGGCTGGCCTGAAGCTAGAGAGATCCACCTGCATCTGCCTCCTGAGTGCTGGGATTAAAGGCATGGGCTACCACAACCGGCTTCATTCGATTCTTAATATCCATGTTGACTTAGTCATCACAGTGAATATACTAGATCTGGGAGAGGATAGGATCTAGAGCTTGAAGTTTCTTAATTTGCTCTTCGGCCCAGCCCTGTATACTATCCATGATATTTATGGCAATTTATTAGGGAGCCTGGTTGCCCTTCTAGACATTAACCCACAGAGATTAAGGTGGATACTTTACACCTGTTACTTACTGGCAGATTTGATTATTAGATCAGTCTTTGAGAGCTCTGCAGGAGGTGTGGGTCTAGATTGATCTGCACTCAGCTCTTGCATATATCTATACCAGAAGGATGAAAATTCTCTCCACCATCCGTGGGGTTGTTTTATAGATGCTACAAAGGTAGAAGAAAATAGAAATGTGAAAGATCTTTGTAAAATATATATAATGCCCAAAGTTAGGTTAAATTGTCATTAGTTTCTAGATACTTCTTAAGGCTCTAATTTTCAGTCCTTCCTGACTTGGTAGTTACGATGCTCAGTAAATCCCAGACGCTCCTTGAGGACAGTTTCTTTATGTTTTTCTAGAGCTGTGGCCAAACACAGGTATTCTGGAGTCCCTTAAACCTTTCAGGCTCCTGGAACGTGAACCATGGTATTTTGCTGTGCTTTTGATGTTAGCAGAGGAAACGTCGTGAGTGATCAGTGCCTTAGTTTGGTCCTTAAACCTCAAAGACTACTCCCTCTGCACGTGTCCTAAGTCCTCTCTCTCTTAGACTTACAGGGACTTGCTCCATCAGTGAAGCCCTCTATTTCCTGACTCTTTAGACTCCTCTCTTCTGAAGTATTCTCTGCAGTTAAACAGTCTTCTCTCAAATTAAAACAAACAAACAAACAAACAAACATACTGTAGTCTTCAAATCCACACATTGTGTGACAGTTAAGAAACTATGAGTTTGCTTTTTAAAGAAGTCCTGGACTGTGCACTTCCCCAGTATGGTTTCTCAAAGGACTGTACATCTTACTTTTCATTTTGTCAAGCTTGCCAACACACTGCAATTAGAACCTTGAACTTTCACTTTTCTTTGCTAAGGTTTCTAGTGGCTGCCATGTTGCATAGTCCAAGCTTCCCTGGCCTCATTTGATATTTGAGAAGAGGGTGGAAACTATTGATCATTTCCTCCTTGAAATGTATTCTTCCTTCTGCTTATTTTTCTTTATCCCTGTAGCGCTTTCTCTTCACCTAGTTCTCTAGTTCTTGCTCCAGACTTCTCTGTATGTTATCTATGGGAGGCTCTTTTATTTGGGTTTCCAATATATGTTACTGGAATCTATGTTTTTAGTTTGAGATCAGTGGATATAATCCCAACTGCCTGCTTAACATTTCCATTCATATCCTTCTGACAACTGGTGGTGGTGGTGCACATCTTTAATCCCAGCACTCAGGACATAGAAGCAGGGGGATCTCTGAGTTTGTGGCCAGCTTGATCTGCAGAGTGAGCTTCAGGACAGCCAGAGTTACCCAGAGAAACCCTGTCTTGAAACACCAAGGTAGCTAGCTAGATCCCATTCACATTTCAAGTTTTAATACATGAAAAACAACTAAAACCCTTTTTTTTTTTAAAAAAAAAAAAAAAAAACAGGTCTCAAATCTGAATTAGCCCAGGTTGTTCTCCAGCTTTCTATTTAGCTGAGGCTGCCCTTGAACTCCAGATCCTCCTGCATCCCTTCCCCAAATACTGGTAAAACTGAACTCTTAGTTGATAACCTCCGCTATAATAATTTTCTTTCTGACTCTCCTCAGGAAAATGGCCTTGTTAGTCACTTCATCATTCAGTTATTCACACCAGAAACTTGAGCGCTGGGTTATCTCGTACATGCCCTCTATCACTCCCTGTCTCTAGCCCATCACCAAAGCTTATCCATCTTTAAAGTCCTACCGCTGTCTCCCACCCATCTACTGCCTCATCCCAGGCTGTGCACACCCCACTTTAATCCACTCTCCACAGCTGATAGTGATCTCAAAACCAAGTCAGGCTATGTCACTGCCTTAAAACCGTCCACAATGCGGGTTTCTAATTACAGGACCCAGAGTCTGCGCACTCTGAGACCTGCCTCGCCATCTTTAGCCGTGACTTTAGTCATCTCTTGTCCTGTCACTGTACTAAGCACCATGGCTTTTACTTGTGCTCATCATTCTGTACACCTATTACCATATGTGTTTCAAATATCAAACTCAGAGGCAAGCCTGCCAGCCACATTTGTTTTTTAAATAGAGTATTCAGAGGAGTTTTTATAGCAAAATTAAACAGAAGTTCCGTGAAAATCCCTCCCCCCTGCCCATCATTACTGCCCTGCACCAGAGAGTATGTCCTTTTTCCTTATGACTTGTACTCTACCCTCCAGCTTTACTCTTTTTTAGTTTTTATTAAGATTTTAAGTTTGTAATAAATTAAGCCATGGTAAGTATGAAATGTTTGTCTTTATTTTGCCTTTTTATACTTTGTTCGTAGCTCTTCCAATCCTGGGCCCCTATATTGATTTTTATTTTCTTTTCCTTGACTCTTGTTTTTCTTGTTGAAGAGATTGATATGAGTGTCTGATTGCTTACCTTTGTAAATCTTGGTTTTTAAGATTTTACTCTTACCATTTTGTGTTTAACAGTATTTTAGATTTGGGTTTTTTCTTGTTTATTCCATTGAACCCTGTTCTGTCCCTCCTCTCCTTCCACTACCACTATTTTCTTCCTTGGTCATTCTTTTTAAAGTGTATGTATGTTCAGCTGTGTATGTCATCCACAGGAATACTGGCTAATGAGTCCCAGGGAGTCTCCTGTCCCTACCTGCCCAGGACTGGGAGCACTGCTTGTGCCACATCTGTCATTTGTATGTGGGTTCTGGGAATCAGACTCGGGTCCCCATCCTTCCAGTGCAAGTGCTTGAAAATTTTTATGTTTGTTTGTTTTCTAAGACAGGCATAACTCTGGGTGTTCTGAAACTCAGGTTTATTGACCAGGCTGGCCTCCAGCTCACAGAGATCTGGGACCCTCTGCCTTCTGAGCATTGGGATTAAAGGTGTGCGCCACCAAGCCTGGCTCTTGGTCAAAATTTTAACAAGAGTATTTGCACCTTATCATTCAGTCTTCTGGTATCTTTTACAGCCTTCACATTTTCACATTCAATTTTCTAATTTCAAATTCTCTCTTCAACCCTTTTTATTCCACTTTTTAAAAATTGTGTGTTTTAATTACTGTATTTATATTTTTTGGCATTTAGAAATTTGCTTGTTTTAACTATTATTTGTATTCCTTCTTTTACATCTTAAGATACCTTTAATTTGGGGGCTGGAGAGATAGCTTGGTGGTTAAGAGCACTGGCTACTCTCCCAGAGGATTCAATTCCCAGCACTCACATGGCAGCTTACAACTGTCTATAACTCCAATTCCAGGGGATCCAATACCCTCACAGAGACACACATGTAGGCAAAAACACCAGTGCACATAAAATAAAATTAAAAAATAAATTACTAGCTAGGCAGTGGTGGCACATGCCTTTAATCCTAGCAAAGGCAACCGGATCTCTATGAGTTGGTGGCCAGCCTCATCTACATGGTGAATCCAGGACAGCCAGGGCCACATAGAGAGACCCTGTCTTGAAAAACCTAAAAAAGGGCTAGAGAGATGGCTCAGTGTTTAAGACCACGTACTGCTCTTCCAGAGGACCTGAGTTCAATTCCTAGCACACATATTAAGACAGTTCACAAATGCCCGATAACTCCAGCTCCATGGCATCTGACTCCCTCTTTGGGTTCTAAGAAACACCTGTGTGACACACACATGCACACACACATCTTTATACATGTGACATACACCTAAATAAAAAGGTGAATTTAAAATGAATAATTTTTTAAAAAGAGATACTTTTAATTTTTTTTTAAACTATGAATTATAGGGTTTGTAAACGTTTTTTGTTTTAGAAGTTTCAAACATACAAAAGAAGCAGACAGACTTTGCTCAGCTTTCTTTCTGCTATCCATATTCGCCATTCTTTGGATACATGCTTATAAATTCAGGTGCAGGTTTTTCCTTTGTCTTGTCCTCCCCTGAATGGTTCATTTCCTATTTTGCTGGTTTGTTCTGTTTTCTTTGGACGCTCATTTTCTAGGGATTTCTTTCTAAAGAGTGTCTACTTGAGGGTGTTTTGTTTTTACCTCTGCTGAGTCCCTCCTGCTTAGGTGCTTGCTTTGGTTTCGTGCTATGGATTCGAAGTGTATGTTTGTGCTGACTAAGTGCCTGACTTGTAGTGGGCGCTCTGTGGTGATGACAAAGTTCTGTGCCACCTCAGACCTGTTGAGTAGTTTTATGTAGTTTATTTTGGTTCTGGTTTTTTACATACCTGAGACCTACAACTTGAATTCTAGGAGTGGAGGAAATGATTAAATACTGGTCCTTACCCCTGTTAAGAATTGTAGCCGGGGGTCCCCAGATCTCTGAGTTCAAGGCTAGCCTGATCTACATAGTGAATTCCAAGCAACCAATGCTACCTGGTGAGACCCTGTCTCAAAAAATAAAATAAAATAAGAGAAAGAAGTATAGCTTGGGAATGGGAAATGTTCAGCAGGTAAAGGTGCTAGTTGCCTGATGACCCAAGTTTGAGGGCCCTAGGACCCATGTAGTGGAGATGGGTCAAACAAAGCTCACATGCCCCTCCCAATAAGTATATAAAAAGTAATAAATAAGAAAAATAAATTTAAAAAAACTAGTTGGGTGACAGAAATAGGAGCAAGTGTTAAAGCTGAAGGCTAAAGCTTTTTACAAAGTAAAAATGACAAATAGTTTAAAATGTGTGAAGTAAAACTCAGCAGGACTTTGGGGTGTTTTCTTGGTAAGTCTTTACTTTTTCAGATTTTCTTAAAATCATGTTTATATTTTTTAACAAAAATGAGAACTGTATTGTACTTCAACTTGCTTTTTTCCCCGGTACTGTGGCTGTCTCACATGAATGTTCATGAAGCTGTGTTTGTGCAGGTTCTGTGTTTGTTTGTCTCTCTCTCTCTTTTTTTTTTTTATTTTTTATTTTTATTTTATGTGCATTAGCATGAAGGTGTCAAATTCCTTGCAACTGGAGTTACAGACAATTGTGAGCTGCTATGTGCTGGGAATTGAACCCAGATCTTTAGGAAGAGCAGACAGTGCTCTTAACCACTCAGTCATCTCTCCAGCCCCCTGTGTTTGTTTCTTTTGTAGTACTGAAGATTGGACCTAGTTCTGATATATGCTAGGCCAGCTCTTTAACCACAAAGGTACATTTCATCCCTTTCTTGTTTTTATAGTCACTTACCTCAATCAAGAAAAGTACAAAAATGCTCATGAATAGGCTCTTATGAAAAACAGCTGTAGAAAAAATTCAGAGTACAAACTTCGAGTTTAAAAATGAACTGAGGGGCTCAGTGGTTAAGAGCACTTGCTGCTCTGGTAAGGGCTGTGCACCATGTTGGGTGGTTCACAGCTCCCTTAACTCCAGCTTCTGATTTGACACCCTCTGTGTGTACCCCAACAGTACCCACATATATCACACATATCTACAAAGACACATAAACATAAAATAAATAGCAAAGTAAAACATTAACTGGGGCCTGGTAGCTTATATCTGCCCTCCCAGCATTTGGGAGGTTAAAAAGAAAGGTCAAAAGTTCCCAGCCCATTTGGCTACATAAGATCCCTTACCAAACAAATAAATAGAATAGTTTTTTTTAAATGTTTATAAAAGGATACATGATAGGATTTTTCCCTAAGTGTGTGCTTCGCATACATGGATATTGTGTGTTACGAGGCCTACAGGAGCAGACTAGCCAGTCTCTTAACCTCCTGGCCATTTCCCCTGTTGCACCGTCCTCACAGGCTCGGCCTCTGGACTGCAGCTCTGAGCAAGCTCTGGTGGCCATGTCAGCAGTCTTGTTGGAAGCACAAGGAGCCCTTCAGAGGTTGGAAAGGGCTGTTTTGCTGGGTTCTACAGAGAGGAGGAGTTGGGCTTTCCTCTCACCAGACCTGCCTTGCTTTTCACCCCTTGGCATCAGGCCCTCTCACCAACTTTGTATTTTCGTTTTCTCCCTCATTTCATAGGAACACCTCAATTCTGGCCAGTCTTCTTGATTACGTGATGTGATTTTGTACCTAGATGAGAATGTAGGATCATGTCTTCTCTTTTCCTCACCCTGCCCCCTTTCTGCTGCTTAATCAGAAAAAGTGTCACTTGGCTCTTTTTCCAAGCCACTGAATTTGAATGATCTCTGTTGCTAGGGGGTGGGCAAGCTCTTTCTGGCTCCTGCTAAAGTTACCTGACAGCGGAAGGTAAGCATCTGATAATTATAATTCCAGTGCTTCCAGGCCTAGAGTGATTTAGTTAAGAGCAGTAATCCTGATCTTATCAGGAGGGTTTTGTAGTCCAACAGTGTAGCTTCTAACAGTATCTGTTTTACTTCCTGGGGCTCCCCTCACCCTTTAGGATTCTTCTGTAACCCCGCCCTTGCCTTCGGTGTGTCCGAGTCTTCTTGCCTCCTGCAATCAGTTAAAACTGGGACTAAGCAGGAATGGCATTCTTTTCTTCATACTGAGATCTAGGGAACAGAGTTTTAACATTACACTACCAGCCAGGTCATCAGTAAAGCTGTCACATACATGGCACATACAATACTGAGCTGTGGATCTGGACAAAGATAGTTATGTGTTGCTTATTATGGAAAAGAAAAAAAAAAGCAGCCATATTCAGCCTCAATACTTTAGATAGGGATGATTTCAGAACTATTAATTTGCATCCAGGAACTTGAGCTCTGAGTCTTTGAAACCTGGTGGTTTTGCTAATGACTACTTTGAGGGTCAGTTCCCAGGAGTTTGCCTAGACCCTTGCCCTTGGGGCTCATATCTGTTAAACTATCGAGAGTAGACAGGGCGTGCAATACTATTTTGTTGTTTCAGAGAATGCTCAAGAATTTCTGAAAAGGTTACCAGTTTGCACAAAGGTGATTAAGTTTTTCTTCCTCCTTTTTTCTTGTTTTAAGGACAATTTCTTAATAGGTGTCAAAATATAGAAACCCCAAGTGAAGAGTTGATGGTAGGGTCACCCCTGTACTTAGCCCAGGGAAAGGGTTAATTTTTGCCTAGAGGAGAAGTAAGGAATGGGAACTGAAATTGCTCTGGACATCTGAGCTGAGCTTTAATAAGATATTCCAGGTGGTCAAAGAGTAATCCTAAAATAGCCTAGATACTTAATTGCTTTTAAAGTCAGGCCCTGTCTCTGGGGAGGTAGGGCTCTAAGGAATGCAGCGCTGGCTCCTGAGGTCTTGGAGGCGTGGTCTGGTGGGGTTATTCCTGCCACCCCAATCCAAGTGAAAATAAAAGCCAAGCCTTCTTGGGTCTGGAGGCATTTGTTAATATTTCATCTTTTTCCACACTTGGCAATAATAAGCCTTTGGCTTCTGCTTCTGTAGCCTGGCTCTCTTCCTAGCTGTGGGATTGGGATTGTCACGGTGTCCCCCAGACAGTGGTCTGTTTTCATTAGCGCTCGGAGGAGGCCTCCTGCTTGATCCCCTGCCTGGCTCCTCTCTGTTTGCACAGGAACATACTTCTCTCCCTTGAGAAGTCAGTCGTCCTCTTTCATCCTCTCAGCCCAGGCCGACTGAGTCTCTTAGTTGGCTGCTCCTTAGGGAAGTCCTTTCCCATGGTTCTGCTGCCCAGAACAACTCAGGTTCTCAGAGTTGGCAAAGCCACCCACCCATCATTATTTATACAAATGATATATTAGCATTATAAATCACCACTGGGGGGGTTAAAAAAGATATTTTATAAATGAAGAGTCAGACTATTCTTTTGCCTGAAAGACTAGCTCCTGCGGAGGAGTTCCTTCTGTAATAGGTTGTGCTGTCCTTTCGTGCTAGCTAAGTACTAGTCTTTAGGTTGTGATACATGTGTCAACAGTTAATGTAAGGGCTAGAGAGATGGCTCAGTGGCTAAGAGCACTGGCTGCTTGTAAAGAGGACCTGGGTTTGGTTCCCAGCACCCACATGGCTTAGAGCCACCAGTAACTCCAGTTCCAGGGGATCTACTGCCCGCTTTTCACCTTCAAGAGCTCCTGCATGCACACGGTACACATAGAAGCACACACATATACATGTAGGCCTGGGCGTGGTGGTACAGAGACAGATGTATCTTTATGAGTTTGAGGCCAGCTTGGTCTACGTGGCAACTCCAGGCTAATATGTTAGTAGTGAGACCCTGTTTCAAAAAAAGATAAAAAGCTAATGTAGAAAAAAAATAATGATTAAAGAAGTCACAGGGGGTTGGAGCAATGGCTCAGCAGTTAACAACACTGGCTGCTCTTCGTAGACCAGGGTTTCATTCCCAGCACCCACATGGTGGCTAATAACCGCCTGTAACTCCAGTTCCATGGGATATGACACTCTTTTCTGTCCAGGCACATGTGATACACAGACATATATGTAGGCAAAATACCAGTACACATAAAATAAAAAAATAAATCTTTTTAAAAGCTCATAGACATAAATAGGATTGTTTTGTTTGGTTTCTCCCCACAGTGTTGGGAATTGAACCCAGGAACTAGCATAAGCACTACCACTAAGCTACATGCTCAGCACAATTTTTTTTAATTGTTTATCTCTCTGCATGAGACTCTGAGCTCCACTCAGACAGAGGCTTCGTGGAGTTTCTGCTTTTTCTCTCAGAAACGTTTAGAAACTCTGGTATATCCTCGATCAGAAGTTTGTAATATGAATGAATAGAATGAGGAGGGGGAGACTGAAAGTGAAATACACCCACAAACCCAGCTCGGATAGTTGTTTATACAGCCATATGTGTATATATTTTCCAGCCACTTACAGTTTGTTAAAACTATTAAGAATATTGATTTCTTCTTTTCTTTTCTTTCTTTTTTTTTTTTTTTTTTTGATTCAGAAATTGTCTACGCCTCCCCACGGTTCACAGTCAGAGTTTAAATTTCCTCCTGGTATTCAAGGCATTTCACAGCCTGTTTCCGCTTTAACTATTAGACTTGATGTGCTTACTTACATCTTCCTGCCAAAACATGCCTTGTTTATCCTCTACCCCATGCTCATTTGAACTATAAACCCCTCCTCAGTCCATATTTCCTCAAGGGCCCTCCAACCTCTGGCTCTGCCTCAGCCTTCTACCTCCCAAGCACTTTGTGTTTTGGTATTTGCAGCCTTAGCATATGTATGTTCAACTTGTTTTCCCAACTCCTTGGTAACCCTCTGAGGGTGGGGACCACATTTGTTTTGGAAAGCAGGGGAGGCTTTTTCCTCAGTAATTTGCCTTACCTGGGTGGTTGTCCAGAAAATCTGAATTGAATGAATTTATCATCATATCATTGCTTCTCAAGAGAGAAAGAGCAAAGCCTCATGGTTCAACCCTGCCTTGTGTGGGATTCCAAACTGAGACTCCACATAGGTAGACTCCACATAGGTCTACAAAGCTGGACCAAGCAGCTTCTCACTTCCTAAGAAGGCTTTCTCCGTTGCCAAGCCTTTAATCCCAGCACTTGGGAGGTAGAGTCAGGGGAACTGTGAGTTCGAGGCTGACCTGGTCTACAAAGTAAGTCAGGGCCATACAGGAAAAAAAAAAAAAAAATCTTGTCAAACCAAAGAAAGAAAAAAAAAAAAAAAAAAAAGGCTGCAGTGCGTGGCTGACATACTTCGCCCTCTACCCTGAACCCTCCAGGGCAGGGGCTTTCCTTTCCCTTATAATCTGGACATTTTGGTGCTCTTACTTCTTTTCCCTCCCTTTCTCTCTTACCCACTTGCATGGCGGCCAAGAACTGCTTCCAGTGAGTCTGCATTTATTTGTATACTTGAACTTGCCTTGCATGAGAAGCAGTCCCATCTTGCCACCCTAGTGCCTCGTTTTCATTTATTTATTTATGTTGTTACTTTTTCCAGGCCTGTGCCACCATGCCCAGCTTCTCTCTTTTTATAGGAAAATGGAGGGATGTTAGTCAGTGCACTAGGCTACACCCAGGTTGCTTGGCAACCTGATGTCACCACCTGCTGCTACCAGGTGTGTGCTTTCCAGCTAGAAAGGACAGGCCCATCACTGCATGTCCTCTCCTCGATTGCCCGCTCCACTTTGGTGTCTCTCCCAAGACACCTCGCCCCACCCCCTTTGTCTCTTCTCCTGTGCTCTCCCACTGTCTCTGTCTCTCTCCTCCCCAGCCCCATACAATAAATCGATTCATTCCAGATCTGTTGTTTGTGGCATTTTAAAATATATTATTATATGTAGGACTAAGTGAGAAAATTGATCTAATGTGTAAATAAACTGTAGCACACAAATGCTAACTTCTTGCCTCCTTTCTTTCCTCCCAGTCTTTCACTACCTTTTTAAAGGAGTTTTAAGGCAAAATAGTCTGGTTTCCTTGGGGGAAATGAGTTGAATGTGGGCATGGCAGCTAAAACTAGTCTTAGGTGGGTCTTTGGAGACAAACTGTCAGTTCCTGTGAGCTCCTGGTGAGATCAAAGATGTTGAAAGGAATTTCTGTAGTAAGAGGAGGCCAGAGAGGCTGTAAATGGCAATAAGTAACCACTGGTCACTGTGGACACCCACCCTGATTTCCTCTTAACCCCAGTTTTGGCTGTTTAATACTGCTGTCTGTGCCAGTGGTTCAAAGCCTGTTTCTGGAAGGGTAGACCCACCTGCAGTGACCTTTCAGCTTTCCAACCCCTCTTGATGGAAGAGATTGAGATGTCTCTTGGCATATATTTTACCCATTCTCCATCTGCCTCTGCTTTCCCCTATTTTTTCCACTACTGCAGTCCGTCATCCATGTCTAAGAAAAATTATTTTGTGGCTGATAACTTTAGTTAGTCACGTCCACATCCTGGTGATAGGTCAAGAAAATGTGACCTGCATATGGGAGTCATTTATTTATGGCATTCGATCAGTGTTGTAAACAGAGAAAAGAGCTGTAATCAACCCTTTCACTGCAGGCAGGAGGGTGACAGAAGAGACAGTGAATCCCAGGGAACTGACCAAGTCTGGGCAGGTATCAGTGCCTTTTCTGTGCTGGGGGTTAGGGCACCCTCAAGATGCTTAAGATTAGAGGTGAAGGGGTATAGGTAACCAGGACGTGAGGTGACAGCCCAGAACGGAAACCAGCAGGCTTCATGGAGAAACTAGCATCCCAGCTGGACTGCCAAGCAGGCAGGCTGCAGGATCAGTCTCATCATAACCAGAAAAAAACCTGCAAAACTAAGTAAAGATGAATTAATATGAGAGATTTCTGCATAGGCCCCAACCAAACTTTCTTGTTTTGGGGTTTTTTGTTGTTGTTTTGTTTTTGTTTGTTTATTTGTTTAGTTTTTTTTGAGACAGGGCTTCTCTCCGTAGCCTTGGCTGTCCTGGGCTTGCTCTGTAGACCAGTCTGGCCTTGAACTCACAAAGATCCATCTGCCTCTGCCTCCCTGAGTGTTGGGATTATAGGTATGCACCACCATGCCCAGCTGCCCCAACTAAATATTTTAAACTAAGAAATGAGCTGTCACTGGGCAGTGTGGCACACTACTTCAATACCAGCACCCGGGAGGCAGAGGCTGATCTTTGAGTTTGAGGCCAGCCTGTCTACAGGACAGTCAGGGCTACACAGAGAAACCCAGTCTCAAAAACAAAAAAACTACAAAAAAGAAAGAAAGAGAGAGAGAGAGAGAGAGAGAGAGAGAGAGAGAGAAAGAAAGAAAGAAAGAAAGAAAGAAAGAAAGAAAGAAAGAAAGAAGAAAGAAAGAAAGAAAAGAACTGGAGTATCCTTGCCTTGGAACAGGAGAAGGAAGACTCACACATTCAGACATTTTTTCTTTTCTTGCATTTAAAAAAAAAAAATCAGTGTCTCATTTCTGTCCTGTGGCCAATGTCTTTGTGGTCATTGGATTAGAGATGTTTCTGGCTAAAATTCTGTCACTGTCGCCTGCATTGGCATCCGCTTTATGATGTGCTCCTCAGTTCTTTGTTCTCTGTCCACACCACCCCGAATAGCTGACTCCTCTCTGGACTGAGCACATTTTAAGCTGTTTCCTGCTTCATGGCTACAGCTAAATGCTTAAATCCCTTGCAGTTGGGGTAGAGCTGGAGAGAGTGGAAGAGATACAGTAGATACCAACTTCTCTCCCAACCCCCCCTTTACCCCCAGCATTCTTCTCTTTTCTGTCTGTGGAGCTGTGCTGGCACTTGGGTGTTTATTTTCACACATAGCCCTAAGGTGGTCACACTGGCATGCTTTTTCTCACACCCCTCCCCCACTGCTGAAAGCCACACTCATTCAAGGTTGTGGATTAGATCCTCTCCCTCCAACTGAGCGTGACATAGTTCCTGGGCCTTTGGAATGCCTGCAAGTTACTGTAATTAGCAAAAACCCAGTGTTTTCATCTTGGCAACTGATAAAGAATCCTCCCTTGAGCATCAGCCTCAGCTCTCTAGCTGCAGACTTGGAAATTGAGCTGCCACAGTAAACAGCTGACATAACAGAAGCATAGCGATCCCCCATTAAATGTCTTTCAGCCAATAGGAGCTCCTGAGATAATTGACTTTCCAGCAGGAATTACTGGCTCAAACAAAATCATTGGGCATTAGGGCAACCTACTGCACTCTTTGAAAGGGGTTCGAATGTAACTGTCTGGTTTTGCTGACCTGACAGGCATATTTCACCCTGATTATTCATTGTGTTAGTTGCTACCAGATGATACTAGATTTCTGGTAACTATAATAATTACAGTGTGGGGTTGAATTTAACAACAGAAAAGATAAAAAAAAAAAAAAACCCACAGTGTTGCTTGGTTATTAGCTTGGACGCTAGTAACAGTGTCTACCTCCGGGCCTGCTGTGTACACTGTCCAATCCCTGGCCAAGCACTTCTTTACACACATCTTTGACAAGATAAGCAGGAAAACAATTTGATGTAGCCTGTTTCATTTCAACTGACAAGGTGTCACTTCTCTGTCAGACTTACCTCACTGTTAGAAGGAAGAAGTGCATCTGTATCTCAGTCAGCCTTGAGTAGAGAAGGCAAAGTTTGGCCTCAAAGAGTAGCTGACTAGTGCCTCTTGCTTCCAGGTACAGAGGGGCACAGGGTGTGCATGTGTGTACCAAGTAGAATTTGCCCAGGCTACCATTTCATGGTTTTAGAGCAAAATTCCTGTGGAGTCCAAAGGACGTTCTCCCAAGAGGTCCCTGCTCCTAACCTTCATGTCTTCCTCAGGCGCTTACATACTTCTGTTAGCAGGGTGGTGTGCCTGCATGTGCCTGTGGTCCAGGAGGGAGGACAGAGGAAGTATGTCATAGGTTCAAGGTGTAACTGCATCCACCAGGACAGGGTGAACGGAAAACTATACTGGGAGGTTTCATACTTGCCACTAGCACAGAGTTGGCTAAGTCATCTCCATGGTATATGTGTTAGTGTATTTGTTGAAGAGATTTTTAGTTCAAATAGCAAATTGATTATGTAGCAGGCAGTGTGATACTGTGCTGAGATACAAAGAAGATAAAGATTGATTTTCTATCAAGGAATGTTCCTTCTGATGGAGATGACATAATTCCAGAAGTTCTGAACTACTCGCATAGATTGATTGCTTTTGGGGTCCTCAATGAAGTTGGGTTGAAGGGTGGGTTTCCCACAGAAGAGGTAAATTGGTATCTGTCAAAGGGGTAAGTTATCCAGCTGAATAAAAAACAGAAACAAAGGCATACTTCCCCTTTCCTCCTGCTCAGCCATATGGCATTGCTTTGATCTAACCAAGGCTTGGGTTGTTTGTTTGGTTGGTTGGTTGGTTGGTGTTTTAATTTCCTAATGAAAATCAACTTTGTGCCTAGTCTGCACCTTGGGCATGGTCTCAGGCTGTGGTGGCCTGCAGTTCCTCAGGCATTTTCATCACTAGGCTTAGGGGGTGTTTCTGATGGGAGGCTGGGCTGAGAGACTTCAACTTGTGGATCTTTGTGCCATTCACTTGCCCTTTGACCACTCACAGTGCAGTGTTAGGGGCTGAGCTGAGCATCTCTGCACACACTGCTCAGTGAGTGTGTCTTAGAATGATAGCTTCCAGAAAGTCAGCTGGGATGGGGGTTCCTGTGGGCTTTTGTGTCCTTCTCAGCATTATCAAAGCATGAGCAACATCCATCTTTGCCAACAAAGGGAGATGAATCTTTTGAAACCCACCCACCACCCAGGCCATACACCATATTTTGAAACCATCATCAAAAGTAAAACGTCCTAAAAAGGTAGTAGAGGGTCTAGAATAGGCTTTTCTAGTGTGAGCCAGAGGAGCAAGATTGCTGAGGCTGGTCATCTTTCCCTGGATGGTCTTGCTCTCCCATTTACTGATTTCCACTCCCCTCTTAATGCTATGTTTTGTTCTCTTCAGAATGGTGCTTTGGCCTGGAGTGATGATGCCGATGGAGGCCGGGGAAGAGAGATCTCTCGAGATTTTGCCAAGGTCTGTATTATCTTGTGATAAAGATAGAAGCAGCTTTGCAGTGGGCTGTATCTCACCTCTCCACATATGATGTGAGTGGCTGATGAGTCACATTAGTAGTTACTCAGACACCTGTAGTAGCTCTGGGATGGCACCTGCAGCAAGCTGGGCTGTTTCATTGTGATTTTTCTCATTGGGTCTGGCCTGCAGCTGTATGAACTGGACAGTGATCCTGAAAGGAAAGAATTTCTGGATGACCTCTTCATCTTCATGCAGAAGAGGGGTAAGTGTTGCCTCCTAATTGTTCCAACTAAGTGCTTATTGAGTGATGACCTCTTTCACACCTCCCTATGCAAGAGTCATTTAGATAATTGGCAATCAGATTCAAGGGAGCAGAGAAGCCCTTAGCAAAATATGGATTTGGCCCTACTTTATTTTTGTTTCCCTTCTAAATTAACTGGTCTCTAGAGATACTTCATATTCAAATATGTTTTCACTGTAGCCGTACAGCTGTCCCATGTGGACTGAGAACAGTAAGTAAAAGCATAGGGCCTCCCCCGCCCAGGTGGTTCTGGAGAATGAAATGTTCCATGAAGAGGGAAGGCTGGTGTTACTTGTTGGGTTTCCTCGACACAGGTGGACTCTCTCTGCAGGTTAGCCACCCGGTGGTAGGCATCCATTCATAACCACTTCTCAGTCCTTTGTCCTCCTCTCCCTCCACCCTACTCCCTAGAGCTGGCTCCACTCTGCACCATGTCCTGACTTGAGTCTCCAGTCCAGTGACTCAGCTTCCTGGCTTTATATCCTGTCATAGCAATGGGTTCACCAGCTTAGGTCAGGCCTCAGGAAGCATGATCAGGACTTCAGTCACTTTAAGAGAAGACCCTTAACAGTTTATGTAGCTTCACCTTCATCACCCTTAGGATATAGCCACTAGAGAGGGCTGTTCCCACCAGCCTCTTCCCTAGAACCCTGCTCTTATGTGATCACATATCCCTTGGGGTCTGTCAGCAACTTTATTA
This sequence comes from Psammomys obesus, assembly GCF_907164565.1. Classification (NCBI taxonomy): domain Eukaryota; kingdom Metazoa; phylum Chordata; class Mammalia; order Rodentia; family Muridae; genus Psammomys; species Psammomys obesus. The sequence goes on along the minus strand of NW_026596039.1, from coordinate 19,173,093 downwards.
AGATCTGGGAATGATCTTTTTATTTTTTGTTCTAGGCTGAGCTGTAATGGCAGATAAACATTCTTGAGTGCACAGCTCCTGTTCTCGCTTCCTGCTTTCTATCCTCCCTCCACACCTCCTCTTTCTGTCTCTCCACCCTGTTTCCTTTTTTCCTCCTTTTTTTTTTTTTTTTTCCTTTCAAAGCCTTATGCCTTCATGGTAGTGAGCTATCACTGCTGGTTTGCTTTAAAAGGCAATGGAAAGATTGGAGGCTTTGTTCCTCTGTCTCCAAGCCTATCAGAGCAGAATAAGCAGCCCTAATTAGTTTACTCCTTCAACAGTTATCTAGAGCTGTGTGTGTGAGTAAAAAACCAGAAAATACAGCCCTGCAAGACAATGTGACTGGCAGCAGGGAAACTCCTGTGCCCTAAGAGAGAGAAATCCACTTAATACTTTGGCCTCGCCTTCCAATTACCTTTTAATTATTTACAAGCTCTACCAGCGCAGCTGGTGTAAGCCAGGAGCTGATCCTGTCTCAGAGGGGCTGCCATAGCAGTATAGATTTTAATCAGTGGTTGAGTGCCCTGCTTTACTTTTCTACTTTATTGTTTTTCTCCTTTCCAGAAGGATTTTAAAAAAGAAAATGTAAGCTAGATCAGCCTAGTCATGAGTGGAGATTAGTAATGTTTGCTCCTTCCTGTTTCCTGGAGACAGTCACTTTGTCACGCCTCTGTCTCTGGAGCCAGGCTGCCTGGTGCTCAGGCTGTTTGCCTTCTGAGCATCTTGTTGGTTCTCCTGACTCAGCTTGCCGGCAGCTGGCTAAGCTGCCTGGAGCCTGGCGTAGATCTTCACCTCCACAGCACTGCTGTAGTTTAGGTCAGTGGCAGAGAGCAATCTTTCTGGCCCTGCTCTCCTGGCATTGCCAACTTGTCATCCAGCATGTTTCTGAGTGATGGCAGCTGTTGGTGATGTCAGTCTATAGCTCTTTGGGCCTGTCTTCAGCACTATTGCCAGATATTTCACCATTTGCTGACATCACCAAGAGAGTAAAAATAACTGAATTTCTTATTTGTTAGTTACTCTAGCAGATTTCCTTGGCCTTCGCAGCTGTTGACCTTAGGGACTGGATCATCCTTTTATGGAAGTAGACTTGTGCACTGTAAAGTATTAGCAGTAGCACCAATGGCCTCTCTTAGTAAATGTCCATAGTAGTGCTCTATCATAACCAGAAATATCTCCAGAAGCCAGGTGTAGGGCATATACCCATAATCTTTCCCCTTGGGGGTAGAAGCAGGAAGATCAGAATTCAAAGCCTCAGCAACATGGTGTGTCAGAAGCCAGCATGTGCCACAAGAAATTCTGTTTCAAAAAAAATGCCTCTACATACTGTAAATGGCTGTTGGGGACAAATAGCCCTCTAGAAAAAGCCACTGCCACATCATGGGGAAAAGTAAGTAGAAAGTTTTTGATGCAGGAAAAAACAAAACAAAAAACCAACTTCGCCGGGGAGGCACTGGCACACACCTTTGATCACAGCACTCGGGAGGCAGAGGCAGGCGGAGCTCTGGGAGTCCAAGCCAGCCTGTTTACAGAGCAAGTTCCAGGACAGCCATGGCTACGCAGAGAGACCCTGTCTTGGAAAAAGTAAAAGAAAAACACCCAAGCTTTGTGGAAATCATCTTACCTCATTTTAGGGTCAACTTTTGTCAGGTAGTCTCAAGCTGTCCCCCACCTCCTGCTTTAGAGCGTGACTGTGAGCTCCAGGAACTCACCCTGTGCTGAGCACAGGGCCTTGGGGGCAGACCCAGAACCTCCTTCCTGGGACAGTCAGCAACCAGTCTAGCTTAGAGTATGGTTCCCATGAGCTGGGAAGCAGGTTACACTTTTCAATGTGTGAAGCATGGGGTCTTTGTTCTTGTTTGCCCTCTTCAGAATGGAATATGTAGGGCATTCCGGGTGTAGGTCCCCTCAGTTGGGATCTCTGCAGCAAGCCAGCCACTGGCCTTCCAGCTCATTGGAAGGATAGGCAGTCCATTCCGCAGGACCTACTCACTGTCGGAAACCTGAATTTAAAAGTCCTGGTGATGCTCACCTGGGCTGGGAGTTGGGCTGGGCAGCTTTCATATAGCAGGCACCTCAGAGGAAGTGGCCGGGGCTGTGAGGGAGGCAGCACACAGCAGGCTGCCCCAAATGACTGCAGCTGCAGGTGATAAAAACAGCCATCGTGTGGGAAGGAGCACAGGTTGTAACTGCTGCTTTGTGCTGTCTCCCGCCTGGTAACACATTTGGGTGAATTGACTGCAACAGATGGGCCTTTCAGCCTTTGGCCTTTAGTTTCTATGCTGAGCTCAGTTACTTGCACCCTGGTGGCTCCTCCCCTCCTGATAGGTCAGTCTGCCAGTCTAAGATCACAGTGGGCTGAGCTCCTGCTGGCCTGAGGAAATGAGGCCCTTGGAGGCAGAAAAGGCAAACATCCACCCTTCTCCAGGGTCTTGAGCAAAGCCTTCTCCTCAGCCACACCTTCTTTAAAATGGATGTTGAAAGTTCAATTACTTAGTCAGTGTGGAAGCTTCTGTGTTCTACTTTCATTGCTCTGCTAAGCTCCCCGCAGACGACCCTACCCTTGGGAGAAACAAAGAGAAAAGCCCCTTTAGCAATTTCTTATCAAGTTAATTCTATGAAAATACTCCCGAGATTCTCTAAGATCAAATGTTTCTTCCCTTTTCTTGCTAAATAGCACAGTCTTTTGTGGACTGAAGCCAAGCTGAATTACACACATTGTTTTTGCACTGAGTTTATTTCCGTAGCAGAACATTGTTCTCATAATGATGCTTAGATTTCAGTGCTCTGGTGTCCTTTATTGCTGAACATATATGCAGAGGTGTATGTGTGTGTTGCCAAAAATAAAGCCAAACGAACAATTGTAAATAAAATTGTCTATTAATTTAACTCACGGGGGGTGGGGGGTGGGGGGTGGGGGGTGGTTTCCCTTAGACAGTTTTCTCATGCCCAAAGGGGAGGGCCTAATTTGTAAGTCTGATAAGCAAAGGCAGTGAATAGGTAGTTGCATTTTTCACTTCATCAGTAAGAAAGAAAAGCTCTTCTTCCCCTGAGAGGAAAAACAGAAGTGTGAGCTCATTAAAAATGGTGATTTGATGGTGGTGAGATTTTACAGTTAAAATATGACCATGAAGGATCAGGCCCAGGGTTAGGAGACTTACCTAAAGACAGAGTGGACTTAGCACTTGGCCTCTTCTAAGTCCTAGGCCAGTGCTCCTTCCTTCTTTTTGCACTACCCTTGAGAGACTCAAAAACCTTCTGGCTTCCTTTTAGAGATGCAGGCAAGCCCTGTTCCATAGGGCACCCACTACTCCACTGGCCACTGTCTAGCAGAGGATTTGCTGAACTCAGTAGCCCTTTTTATAAAAGGGAAATCTTCATCTCTAGGTCAACCCTGTATCTTGGAAGGATGTAACAGCTAAGCAATAGGAAGAAGGCTGCTATTGGGACTTAGGAGAAACACCCAGAGTACCCCCATTAGCAAGTCATCCTTTCTCATCCCTATGTCCCCACCCCCACCCATCACATGCCAGGGTAAATAACTGCATGGTCACAAGGAAGACATTTTTTTGTCAAGACCTTACTCAGAGATCTGCCCTCCCACAGGTTCTGTCACGGCTACAGACTGCCCCTGGTTTTCCCCAGTGGATTGTTAGATCTGTTTTGATGTGCATATACAAAGAATTTACTGTGGGAAAGGGGGTTGGTTTGCCTTTAAGTGCAATTTGAGTGTTTTTCCTTCTGTTGTGTGCTTATCTATCCATCTCAGGCAAGGAAGTGTTCCTGACATATATTGCTTTGCCTTTTGGTGGAGGTGGTTTCTCCTGTACTCTGGTCAATCTTGTGGTGAATGCTTTGTGCCCTGGACGCCCTTTCTAATAGACTTAAGATGTTGTTTGTCAGATGAAATAGGTTTGGGAACCTTGTGTTCACAGTTTATCCACGAAGTGAGAGCTTGAAATGCAAGTCTTCAACTCAGGGTTAGTCTTTGAGTTAGAGCCTTTTCTGTCCCCCAGGTGATCGATTCAGCTGCTGCTGCTAAGTACACAGTTTTTCTTCTTTCCATCCCTAATTGTCATTTAATACCCTGTAACTACCCAGCTATCCACAATAATGGGAAAGGGAGTCTGGCTTTTTAAATGTACAGTTATTTTGAATTCCCCACTTTTAAATTCATCCTCTTTCCCCTTCAAAATCTTGCATAGGTGAACTAGCCTAGGGTAAAATTAAGTATCTGTAGGCTTCTGTCCCCTCTGTTGCAACATGAGTCAGCATTTTGAGGGCTGGCCTAAGGAAAGGCTGAGCTGAGGTGTTGGCCCACTTCCACCATGAGGATGTGGCGAGGATTTAGGAGATTGTTGCCACAGATTGCAGAAGAAACAGATGGGCATGTGTGGTCCGGCCTGGCTGCTGTCCTCGCCACTGAATTTTTGCAAGATGTAACCCACTAAGAAGCAGACAGAAGGAAGACTACAGTCCACCCCTTCAAACTCTTTGCTAACCTTTGAACCCAGGGGGTTGTATATGCTGAGCTGGCACTCTGCTGTAAAGTAAGAGATGTTATGGTCACAGCCATGACTTTATTATTAACCACAGCAGAATGTAACAACACCTAAAGCAAACCCAAGCTGGAATATCAAAAAAGACTCATTTAAAAATTAGCTTCCTGGTTGTAGAGCAGCCAGAATCTCACTCATTGCTGATGGAAGTGTAAATGGGAGTGATAAATCTTGTCTCAATCAGATAATGTGTTGATACTACAGCACCATACAAATGAACTGTTGCTGGAACATTCAGGACATTTCTAATAGACCTAATGTGGAACAAAAGCCAGACATAAAAAATTATACTATGTATGACTCCATTTATACAAAGTTCAAGAGAACAAACATCAGAATGATAGACACCCCAGCCTGGTGTAGGTGGGAGGGTGACTGTAACTGGGAAGGAAGGGCTTTGAGGGAATTTGCTGATACTGGAAACGTTTCATATTCTGACCTGGGGGTTAATTTTACTGGTACTTGTGGAAAATTCTCTGCAGATTTGTTAGTCTAAGTTACAGATCCATGCTGTGGGCAACTGGAGAGAGAGGGTTTAAGTATACTTGTCGTTCTGATATCAGGATATTGGCATGTCCATGGTTTTGCCTTGCCTTGTTTAACAAACTGCTGCTACCCAGGCTCCAGTTGGGGGGGAGATACGTTCTACATAAATAAATCAGAGGAAGAAATCACGAGCTATTTCCCTTCGTTATCCTGAGGAGCAGGGCAAGGATTAATACAGAGGAGTGGTAGAGATGTCAGTTCGCCTTCCTGCCTCCACACATCACACATTCCTGGCCTAACATGGATTTTAACTCCTCTAGACTCCCTCGTAGGCTGCCTGTCAGGCTATGGGTGTGATTAATGACCTTTTCAAAGCCAGGAAAAAAGCAACAAGGGTTCCTAGCAGGGCCACGCCCTAGGTCCTAGGCCCACACCCCTGACTAGTAGACAGGAAAGCACCCTTTGATTCTTTTTACTCAGATTGTTGCTGGTCTTCATTGGAAAGGGTGGTGCTTCCCCTCAGCATTTTCCTAGACCCCCCCCCATTCAAAGGCAGCTGTCTCTTGATTTTGCTCTAGCTACATTTGTGTCACCTGAATGAATGAATGAATGAATGAATGAATGAATGAATGAATGAACGAACGAACGAACGAACGAACGAACCAGGCCAGGGAGCAGCTTCTGCCCAGCCATATCTATCCAGGAACCTCCTGATAACAGCGCTAGTCTGTTAGTACTCTTGTCCAGCAGTGGTCCCGCCACCAAGGGTTAAAGCTCCAGAAGTCTCAGAGGCTTTGCTTGGGTCCCTAGCCCTCATAAAAGCCTTTCACATCCTGTCCCTGGGGCTGCCTCAGGCTCCCTGGCTGAAATCTGATAAGAGCCCTCTTTGTTGCAACTGTCAGTCTCCTTTATTGAGGAGGGAACTAGAGACCAGTGGCATTTCTTGGGGTACAGATAAGGCCCTGGATTCCTGTCAGAGTGAGCATGATTAATTACCCTCAATCCTAGCTCTTGCTTTGATAGCAGTAACTGACAATCTGCAGGCTTCCCTGTCAGGTGCCACCCCCAACCTCCGTACATCCCCTTCCTTGTTGGAGTAGAGATCCTCTCCTACAGGGCCAACACAGACACCCACAGAGTTCTTTTCCATGGGTGTTTGCCTCTGCTGCAGCTCTTCAGTTGTTTTCAATGCCCCTCTCAAGCAAAGCACCTATTGGTAGAGAGGAGGATCCAGTAAAGCTTAGCGAGCAGCCAGAGACCCTTTGCCCTTTCCAGCAGTGTGGGAAAGCAGCCATTGCTTGTGAACTTGAACATCATACACCAGATCTTAGGTCTCATTGGTCCTTTCAAAGAGAAGATTCCTGATCATCCATTTCAAGATTTGGCAGCATTAATCCCTAATTCAGACAGGCTCCTAAAACCAAGCTCCTCCCCCCTTTTAGTAATAATATGCTATTTCCCATACACACACACACACACACACACACCACACACACACCCTGATATTGGCACAGCCCCTAACAGACTTCCCTCTGTCTTCATAGTAGCATCTCCTTTGGACAAGGGAAACGGCTTCCAGGTCCATTCAGTGCAAAGCAAACTGCCGAGAGACCAGCCTAAGGATTCCAGTTGGTTCTCCTATTTGTCAGGAAAATCAAAGGCAAGGCAGGTTTTGGTTTTTGTGTCTGGTTTATCTAGGTAATGTAAGAAAAATACGTGTTTCTGAGGGTGCTCAGGGGCTAGCCTGCTCTAGGAACCATGTTAACACCTTAGCCTCAAACCAGACAGACAGTACCAGTCCTCTTGTGGAACCTGGAACCTCTTCTGGAACTCAGGGGTGCCTGAGCTGTGGAAGGCCATGGGGTGAAGGGAAACAGAACCCTGGCTTTTCCATGCTGCGGTCTCTGATGTGAGAAGATTTTGCCGGGTGTCTGCTTTCCCTGTAGGGGAGCTGGTAAAGTTCCTGGTGAAGGTACAGCCTTGACTTCAAACATTGCTCTGGCCTTTCCTACCTTCTCAGGTCTGGTTTTCTTCCCTAAGCAGTTCCCAGTTTCATACCTGAGCATTCCCTAACTATAGAGTCTAACTTTGATCACAGTTGCTAGATCTATAATCATGTTTCCCTTTATAGACCTCCAGTGGGCAGAGCCTAGCCAAGTGACTACTTCAAATGAGCATGGAAATCCTTCCTCAGGAACTATCTTGCAGAGGCAGGATGGTCTACAATAGAGTCTGTCATGGCTTGTGTGCACACCTTGTTTTCAGTCAGAAAGCAGGATAAATCGGGCGGTAGTGGTGCACACCTTTAATCCCAGCATACAGGAAGCAGAGGCAGGTGGATCTCTGAGTTCGAGGCCAGCCTGGTCTACAGAGCAAGTTCTAAGACAGCCATGGCTACACAAAAGAAGCTCTGTCTCAAAAAACCAACAGCAACAAAAAAAAAGATAACAAAAAGAAAACAGGATAAGCATCCTGGCCTCTTCACCTTGCACACCTGGCTTGTCTCCACATGAATTATGACTGTTTCAAAAAGTAGAATGCATTATATTTTTTGGAAGTTGTAGCACTATTGAAGTAATAGTGAGAAGAAGAAAATAGTGCTGTTCAGACATGGTGATCTGACACCATGGTTCTCCACAGACCTTCTGAAGAACAGTATGTCTCTGGCTGATAAGCCCTGCTGTGATGGTTCAGTGTTCAGCTACAGATGACCTGTGTGCCCCACACCCACCGACCTTCTTTCTCACTGCACTTTGCCTTCCCACTCCTCCCACTGATGGAGTAACAGCTGCTTTGCCTTGTCAAGACCCTCCCTCTGCACCCATTCTTCTCTTGCTGGCCTTCGTAGTAGGAGCCAGAGCTTTCCTCATTCCAAGCTTCTGTTCTCCAAACTCTTCAGTAGTGACTCTGATCTGAATGATCTGAATGGTGGGACCTGAGAGGGGGCAGTCTGTTTAGGACCATCACCATTAGGCATTCAGAGCTAGTGATGGGTCTAACTGAATGGATTACATGCTGCCCCAGGCCAGCCTGTGTAGTAGAAAATGAACTCCAGACCCTTCTGCCTCTACCTCCCAAATGCTGGGATCATAGCGATTTAGCCACAATAATATTAGCATGAAGGAAAAATAGCCTCTGCTTTTACAGAGCTAACAGTTCTGGGAAATCATTTGGACAGATGTCAAACAATGACAGTAGTTTGCTGAATTTGGAAGGGTATCACAGAAATCCTAAAAGGAAATGAATCTGTGTGCACTCTTAAAACTTCTCCCTGAGGACAGTGGATACTGAGGAACTTGATAATGGAGACTTGAGTGGAAACAAGTACTTCAGATCTGAGGAGAGGTAGTAGATGCAAATATGAGCTTGGCTTGAGGGTGATGTTGAAGTGGCTCGGATGATTAGCATGAGAACAGTTGCTGGGATCTCCTGGAAATAGACCATTTTTTGTGGAATATTAGTGAATGTGGGTTACATGACCTAGTCATGTGAGGTAGAATAAGCATTGAGGTTTTGTAGGCTTTTAAATAAGCAGGTGAAATACATAGTAAAAGCAAGATATGATCTGGTTGCAGTGTGAAGATCAGAGGTGTGAATCCAGGCTGCTACAGGTGAGCCAGTGTGACCTCACCCAGGTTGATGGCTCAGGCCAAAAAGGAAGATGCTTGTGAGAGGTACCTCAGAGGAAGAGGCAGTGTAAACTCCTCTAACAGCCTGAGAGTGGGTGATGAGAACAGCCAGGGATGATCCAGAAGTTCCGCCCAGCATATGAGGACTGTGGTATTGCTGGGAAGAAAAAGGAAGAGAGGGGCAAGGAGCGAGGTTAAGGAGGTGAAACTGAGGTTGGTATGCACGTTTCTGACTTGGAGGTGGACAAGTCACCCATGTGAAGATGTCTTGGAAGCTTCTGAAGGATAGGGTTCCAAAAGAAGATGGTACCAGCCCTGATGCTGCCATCTTGGGCATTTTGTTGTGGTAAGAATGGGTTTGCTATTCAAAGCAGCACAGAAAAACAGTGGTCAGCCCGGAGCTGTGAGTCTTAGGAGTAGGTCAGATTATTTTCTGTAATAATTTGGGTTTCCTGTATCTTTTTATTTATGTATGTAGAGACAGTGCTCAGTGGTCTGTGCAGCAGAGACCAGCCTTGAATTTCAACTTGAGATTCTTTTGTCACAGGTACTGAGGTACCTAGAGTTAGAAACATATATCATTGTCCTTGGGTTACCTATGCATTTTAAAGCTCAATAGCCACCTCCCATTCACATGAAAGAGTTCTGGTCCTACTAGGTGAATATCCCAAAGCTGTGTTCACACTGCTTTCTCTTCAGAAATGGGGACGTTGTAGAGGCATTCCCGGGGATGACACACAAGATTGTCCTTTGGCTTCCACATTCACATACATAAAAACTTGACATACACAAATAAAGATTTATTTTTATTTTTATTTTTTGAGACAGGGTCTTACCATGTAACTCTGAATGGACTATATAACTCTATGTAGACCATGCTGGCCTTGAACTCACAGATAATAGAGATCTACCTGCTTCTCCCTCCCAGGTGCTAGGATTACAAGCATGTGCAATCATACCTTTGTATTTTACTATTTTATGTATGGGGGTGTTTTGCTGTGTGTCTGTGTACCATGTGCATGCAGTTCTCACAGAGGCCAAAAGAGGGCATTGGATCCTCTGGGACTAGAGTTAGAGATGGTTGGAACTTCCTGTGGGTGCTGAGACTCAAATCCAGGTCCTCTAGAAGAACAGCCCATGCTCTAAAGTGCTGAACTACCTTTTCAGTCCCTGTGAAAGTTGTTGGTTTTTTGTTTTGTTTTGTTTTGTTTTTTTAAGTGAGAGGGAACCCTTCATTCCATTATTCTGCTTGGATTAGCCTATGAAACAGCTGAGGAGCTGGATATGTTGTCACAGCTTAGATGGCCAACACTTGGGAGGCTGGGGCAGGAGGGTTGTGGATTGAACCAACCTGCTCAATTTAGCTAGATCCTGCCTCCAAAAAAACCTTATTTTTGGTGATGCTGACGTTCAGCTGCTAAAGTAGCAGCACTGGAAAGGAACAGCCTCTGTTCAGGCTGGCTTGCCATTATGAGGCAACTCAGTAAGATGGGGGCAGGGAAGGGGTGGGGCAAGAGCAGCAGCCCACATACAGTAAGGAGTCTGCCATCAAAGGCAACAAGTCTCATTCACTGCCCCGGATGCTGACCCTTCCCTGTGGAATTCTCCCCTCTGACCTCCAGATCATTAATCCCGAGCTGCCAAATGACAGTCATCCATCACGCCTCCTGACCAGCAACCCAGCCTCCTGTGAAAAGACCTGGGCCCCTCCCTCCCTCTTGTCCCTCGGTGCTCATTAGAAGCCCTTCCTGCCCAGTGCCAGGTTTCCTAATCAAGTCCCTGGCTCCTCTCACTTCCCCTCTGGGCCAGTGGGCGGAAGCTGCTCTGACCCTCCCTCTTTCAGAGGCCAGGGAGGGGTGGGGTGATTAGTGAGTGGGGAAAGAATTGTTGAGTGGCTTTTTATTCCCTTGGAGACCTTTATGTCCAGTAGCTACTTTGACTGGACTAGTCATAAGAGAAAAAGAAAACATGTCTCTCCATCCTGTCTCCGGAGAGAAGACAGGCAGTGTGCAGAGGAGTCTGTTCAGCTGCTCACAGCACCAGCCGGGCTTTAGGCAGGTGGATCCCAGCCAGGCCCTGAGCAGAAATTGATTCCAGAGGCTCCAGGAGTGAAAATTGCCAAAGTATTAAAAATTATCTGAGATTATACTTCTGATAACAAAACTCTCTCTGTGTTCATCTGGATCAGAAAAGCTAAAGGACTCACTTCAGGCCACAAACCCCGAGTTGGGCCTGTCCTGCTTATTCTAGAGAGAATGGATACTGAGTCTGTCAGGTCTACGGTGTTTGAGTCAGACCATACTTAGGAGATTCACAAGCAATGTGTCCAGCCTGCTCATGGTGAGTGTGCACAAATTTCATGTCTTTCTGCTCAGCTTGACTGACACAGGCTTCTCTCTTGTTGAACAATCACAGGCACCCCTATCAACCGGATTCCCATCATGGCCAAGCAGATCCTGGACCTGTATATGCTGTATAAACTAGTCACAGAGAAGGGGGGCTTGGTGGAGATCATCAACAAAAAAATCTGGAGAGAGATCACCAAAGGCCTGAACCTGCCCACATCCATCACCAGTGCTGCCTTCACCCTCCGGACGCAGTGAGTGGCCAGGGCGAGAAGGAAGCTGAGCACAGGCCAGGGTCAGACTGCTGAGACAGTGAGGAGCCTTTCAGATGAGTTCCTTGGACCTAAAAGGCCGCCCTCACCATGGCTCCCTAATGTTCTGTGTGATTTAAACGTCACAGTCTCTCCTGGCAAGTAGATACCATTTTGCAGATTATAAAATCTAAGCCCTAGGCTAATTACTTTAGTCAACGCCATACTGATCCAATAGGCCTGAAATTCAGCCTGGGCTTGTCCCTACATTCTACACTCTTTCCTGAATATGACTACCCAGGTGATCCCCTTTACCCTGTATTCAGCCTCAGGTTAGTCCAGCCTCATGGGTTGCTGACCTGTTTTTGCCACTCTTTGACTAGTTACAAGGGTTGACAGAAACAGTAAGTCAGAGAGTACCCATATAGAACAGAAGCCAAAGTGTCAGGTAGGATGCCCTTGCCTTGTTGAAAGATAGTAAGGCTTTGGGGGCCAAAGAGATGGCTCAGTGATAGATGTTTGCTGCCAAGCCTGACTACCTGTGTTCAATCCCTAAGACTAGCATGGTACAAGAGGACTTGTGCAAGTGTCCTCTGGCCTCTGTTAGCAGCGCTATGGCATGCAAGTGCTAATGCACATAACACATACACAAAATCAGTAAATGCAAAAAGAAAGTGTTTGTCCACCAGGGCTGTTCTAGTAGAAAGAGACATCCCTGTAACTGGGATGTCAGGGTTTTGGAGGAAAGAATGACTCCTTGGAACAGGTGACACACAAAGAAGGGCTGCCCTCCTGGGTCCGAGACCGGGGGGGGGGGTACTTCCTGTTTGACCAGTCTAACTGAATCAGGGGGAGCAAAGAAGGCACTATGAAACTCAGGCCTCATTTCCCTAAGGACATTCCAAAGGTATGGGACCAGAGGGAATATTATGTTAGCTAAGGCCCCAAGGCTCCCTTTATGACTGATGCTTCAGAGTCAAGCAATGTGTGTGCCTGGGTAATGCTAGAGAAGCCTGGAGGAATGTGTCCAATGAACCAGACTCTTCATTTCTGTTGTATGTACCCTACCACACCCTAACTCTTGACTGACCAAAGCTGCTTCCAACGACACATCAACTTAAACTGGACAGCCCCTGGTACTGTTTTATTATTCTTCCTTCCTTCCCTACAGGTACATGAAGTATCTATATGCCTATGAGTGTGAGAAGAAAGCCTTGAGCTCTCCAGCTGAGTTACAGGCAGCTATCGATGGCAACCGTAGGGAAGGTCGGAGGCCCAGCTATAGCTCCTCCCTCTTTGGCTATTCTCCTGCAGCCGCTGCTGCTGCTGCTGCCGCCGCCGCTGCTAACGCTGCCTCCGCAGGGGCTCCTGCCCTTCTCTCACCCCCCAAGATCCGCTTTTCCATCCTTGGGCTTGGCTCCAGCAGTGGCACCAATGCCAGCGGCCCTCGGATACCCGCAGCATCTGCTCTCAGGAAAGGTGAGCAGAGCCTGTGGAGGAGGGAAGAGACAGGGAAAAGGAGCCCAGGTTCCCTTTGCCCAGGGTGGGCATTGTGGAGAAGGTGTAAGTCTTGGATTGCTCTAGCTCTGCTTTCTTCATAGGTGATGGAGTCCCAGTGACAACAGTGCCTGTGCCAAATCGCCTGGCTGTGCCTGGGACTTTGGCGGGCCAGCAGACTAGCAACCGGACTGGCACACTGGAGCAGCTACGGGAGCGTCTAGAATCAGGGGAACCCCCTGAGAAAAAGGCATCAAGATTGTCAGAAGAGGAGCAGCGCCTGGTGCAGCAGGCCTTCCAGCGCAACCTCCTGAGCATGGCGCGGCAGCTCCCCATGAAGATCAGAATCAACGGCAGGGGTGAGCATCGCTGTATACCCACCTTTCCCTCATAATGCCTGAGGGTGTGCGGTGCTGGGTACATTTTGACTCCCTGGCCTAGGAAACATCCTCTCCAGCCATCCTTTTCATTGCCCTAGAGGAGTCTAGAGCCAGAAGAGAGCTGCTGGCAGTGTCTGCTTGCTGAGATCTCACCACCTTAATGGTTTCTAGGTCAGAAGTTGCTTCAGGCACTGAAGTCCTTGTTCTCTAACAAGAAGGAAAGTGGTCATTCAAAGAGGAGACAGGCTGTGCCCCAACCCCCTAGCCTTTTGATCTGTCTAAATTATAGGGTTTTGTATCCACCCCAGTACCTTACCGCATATGGTCAGGTCTGTCATTTCTGAGATACAGTGGAGCCATCGGTGGCCTCAGGAAGAAGTACATAATACAAGTTTATCAGTACATTTGACATTTTTTTTTTCTCCTTCCCCCTCCTCATTTTTCTTGTTTCCTACCTTTTTTTCTCAAAATACACATTCCATTCCCCTCATTCTTCTCCCTGCACTCCCCTTGAAGCCCCCTTTCTATGTCTTTGTTGCTGTGGCTCTCTGTAAAGCAAATGGGCAGTTGTTGCTGGGAGGGGAGGCAATGTGAAAGGAGCCCTTCAGAGCCCCAGGCAGCCCTCCCTTGGATGAGGGAACCATTTAGAGGCCAATGGAAAAGGCATCTCACATGGCATGTTTGACTCTGCAGAGGGAGAAGGGGGAAGTCAGTGAGCCAGGCAGAAGCCCCATGTACCTGCCTTTCCTTGGGGCAGGAGGACTAGGTGCCGGAGATCCTCATAGTTCAGGTGTGCCAGGGCTTATTTCCTGGGCTGATCTACAGTGGGTACTCAGTTAAGGTCAATCTGCTGTCCCTTCACTCTGAGAGGGAAGTGAATTGGCAGGAAGCTGGTTAGCCTGGCTGGGCTGCCAGACCTTTGACCAGAGGTAGTAGAGATAGTGTTACAACACCGGTCAGCGTGACTAAGCAGCACCAGATGACAGCAGAAAGCTTAGGCAGGCCTGCTTTCTCTGATCCCACAGAAGACAGAGCGGAGACTTCAGCTGCAGCGCTGAACCTGACCACGAGCAACATTGGGAGCATCAATATGTCTGTGGATATTGATGGCATCACCTATACAGGTAGGCCCCTGGAGCTGGGGAAGGCCCATGCTGACTGCCTGCTGCAGTGCAGCTTCCCAGCTGGCCCTGCCTGGCTCCGTCAGACATGTTGGGATGGGGAGGTGAGGGTGGGGTGGGGTGTCCTTTTACACTGCTCAGCATTCCTAAGATGAAGAGGCCCTGGACTGTACGTGCACATATTGACAGTATAGCCAGTCTTCTGCAGTGACAAGAACCTGTCCAGGCAGTGGCCGCTGAGTGGAAGATGTGATTTATATGAAGATTTTTGCCTTACACATTTCAGTATACATATGAGCTAGGTCACCATCTACCATGCACAGTGTTCCGGAGAACAAGACTTCTTTCCCTGACTGCAGAGGACTCTTTAAATGGTCTATCCATGTCTTTTGGAGGAGGGAGGTGGTGTTTGAGACACCATACAGGGTTTCTCTGTATAGCTTCTGGTTCTTCTGGAACTCACTCTATAGCTAACCTTGAACTCAGAGATCCTCCTGCCTCTGCCACCTGAGTGCTAGGATCAAAGGTTTGTGCCACCGTGCCAAGCTCCATGTCTTTTCTAAAAAGTATTTTGTGTGCCTGAGTGGTTTTTTTTTTTTTATTTAATTTAATTTAATTTATTTTATTTTATTTTATTTTATGTGCATTAGTGTGAAGGTGTCAGATCTCTTGGAATTGGCATTATAGACAGTTGTGAGCTGCCATGTGGAATTGAACCCGGGTCCTTTGGAAGAGCAGACAGTGTTCTTAACCACTGAGCCATCTCTCCAGCTCCATGCATGAGTGTTTTATCTGTCTGCATGTATATCTGTACATTGTGTGGGTGCTGGGAATCCAACCCAAGTCCTCTGGGAGAGCAGTCACTGCTTTTAACTGCTGACCCATCACTCCAAACCCATCCCCTCGCTTTTTTAAATGAACCAAGGACTACGACACCAGTATAACTAGGTGTGGTAGCACCTATCCACAGCCTCAGCACTCAGGAGGCTAAGGCAGCCATGTCATGAGTTCAAGGCCAAACTGTACTACAGAATGAGACCCTATCAAAAATAAAATATACCAGCAGTGAATCTCAGTGCTGCAGAAGCAGCCTTGACCCCTGCGACATTGCCATTTTTCAGTTGCATCTCCCTAATGTAATTGCCTGCAGTATGGTGGGTAGTTGGGTTTGCATCGGTAATGAACAGATCTTTCAAAGGTGATGAACACAGAGTTCACATAGGCAACAGACCCCAATACTGAATCCCTGGCTGTTCCATGTGTTTAGGGACAGGCTTGGGGACAAGCTCTGCTGGGTCTTGTTAAAAGCACCATTTGATGAGCAGGCGCTCAGGCTAGCAACATTCGCCTGTTTCACCAAGGCATGAGGTACGCCAGCTGCCTGGTGAGCGTCCACGTGCAGGCCAGGAAAACCTTGCATCCAAACCAGGGTATTTCCCTAGTGACAACAGCTCCCAGCCACCTGCAGGGCCACCTGCCACAAGCACCAGAGTCCAGCCAGGGAGGGGATAGGTTCCTAGAAGCAGCCATGCCAGTGTGGCTTGCAAGTCTCTTCTATCCCCTTGGTGTCACTCATGTGGCTTGGGATATTTGGGGCTGAGTTGAGTCCTAAAGTGAATAGGAACTAGGAGTTATGGCTGGAATTCAGCATTTTGTCATTTTGCTAGGAGGAAGGTAACTTTTCTCCTTTGCTCTCCAAGGGTCAGGAGTTGAGGCTTCTAGCACTCTAAAAATGGGCCACTCGCCTGCCTTGACCCTGTCTGCCCCAGGCTTTCTCTGTTGGGATGTGGTGCCTAAGGTAGTTCTGAGGTTCAAGGCCACATCCATCATTAGCTCCCTTCTGCTTGCTGCTTCTCACACCTCTGTTTGCTGCCATGGCTAGGCCTGCTCCTTTGCAGGCCTCCGCTGACCTCCCAGAGATTCCAAATGTCCCAGGGTCCTTCTCCTGCTGAGAACTTTGAGAGCCTCCAAATGGGTTCCTAGAGCTATATAAGGCCCCACCCACCTCCTTAGCCCCTCTGCTGTTGCCTAAACCATTTACACCAACACCAGCTCCAGTGGGTTAGCCTGGCTTGCTACTGTGTCTCGTGTTCTCTGGCCGCCATCTCTTCAGTTTGCTGCTTTTCTCTTTCAAGCACACTTTGCACTCAAACCTTTTCTTGGCTGCACTTCTGCTCCTCTCTCCAGAACCTTACAATGTCCCCAACAGCTACACCAGTCCCAGAACATTTGTCATTCTAGTAGAGGTACTGTTTGCATGCGTGTCCTTCAGCAGTTTCTGAGCCTTTGTTGGCAGGACAAATGTCTGGGCTTCCACTGGCACCTGGCATGGTAGAAGAGTGAACCACACAGGATTAAGCCAGCACTTATGCCTTGTTTAATTGAACTGAGCTACAGTCTCTCTTCATCAGCCCATACTGCTTCTCCTCCCACCCCAGGTGTGCTGTTTGCCCAGAAACCAGTGGTCCACCTCATTGCAGGCTCTGCTCCCCAGAGCATTGGCAGCAGCGCCAGCAGCAGCAGCAGCAGCTCTCACTGCTCACCAAGTCCTACCTCATCCCGGGGCACCCCCAGTGCAGAGCCCTCCACCAGCTGGTCCCTCTGATGAGCAGCACCCGGCACCCACTCCCTACTTTCCTGCTGAGAGTAAAGGAGATCGATGCACAGAATTTACCTCATCTCATGGAGCCCACATCAGACACCATCTGGCCAGATGTTGAATTTGGAAGTGTCCATCTGTCCAGGCTCCGTTCAGGTTCTGCTGTACTCTGGGGACAGGGAGAGACTGGGGCCCAGGACAGAGCAGCGTTGCCCAATCAGGGATTGTCCTGGAGAACTGGGTGGGGCACCTGGGCATCCAGCTTCCCCAGGGTTCCCCAACCACCTCCCATCCTTGGAGCAGTATATTGACAATCTGTCAGGCGACATGGGGCTGGAGGCTTCCTATTTCCCTTCCCCCTTAATTTATTTCCCTTCTGCTGCCTTCTGCCTTCACCCCAGGATCACCAAACTCTTAGTCTGTCCAGTCCCCCAGTGTTTAAATCCCATGTGGGGCTCTAGGAGTCAGGGACTTGTCTTCCTTGCTCTTGTCTGCTGAGCATGGGATAGGGATGGGCCTTCCTAGGCCTCCTTGCTTACTGATTGATCTTCTGGGCATGGGTCTCCCAAATCCAAGTCTTAAATTCAGTCCTCAGGGCCCTGGAATACCCCTTTTGTTGCTCCTAAGAAAAAAGCATGTTAGGGCAGGCTTCAGGTTCAGGGCCTCTCTGCACATGAAAAGGAGGAAGAGCTCCTGGTGCCCGGGCCCTGGTACCTACCTGACAAGACTCTGTTCTGATCCCCAGACCTCAGCTCCCTGCCTGCCCATGTTGGCCAGCTTACCCAAGATACCACTTGTCCCTGGCCCCTACTGTCGTCTCTTGGGGCAATTTCAGCCCCACCAGCCCAAGACATGCTGATGTCAGGCTTACTGAAATACCTCAGATTTGTAATTGTTGATATTTGATTCTTCAGGAAGTATTTGCATTTCTGTAATCTTTTTTTATATGTGTTTTGCTGACTTTAATTTTTTAATTTTTATTGTTGTTGCTGTTGTAGCACCAAAGAAATGAAAGCAGATCACCCCAGCCAGGTGCAGTTTGCAGCCAGCCTCCCTCCACCCTGCCCATGCCTGGCCAGGAGGTGTAGCAGGTGGGGTGACTCAGGGATCGCCACAGCAGGAGTATGGGATGGAGGGGCCCATGCTTGCTGGTGGACCCTAAAACCACACTGGTTCTTTGTGTCCCTACCCCAGCTGACAGAGCAGGGCATAGTATCATTTTGCTCTCAGGGCCCTCACCTTGGGACAAAGGCAAGTGGCTGTGGGCCCTGCCTGAGGCTGAGCCCCAGGTAGGATCTCTTGTTGACATGCAGCGGGAACAGGCCACTGTGGCAGAGAAAGTCCTTACGCAGGGCTCCATTCTCAACCCGGCGTGCTCTACTCTGTTACATAAAGCATCTCCCACACCCAGCATGATTACTCAGGTTTTGGTGGTGGAGACCACGGCATGGCCCGGCAGCCCTGTCTAGGACAAGAAAGGGAAACCAGAAGCGTGTGCGCAAACATACCTCAGCCTGGCAGACACTGCACTTCCAGCTCTTCTCCCTGCCCCAGGACACACATCCTCAGTAACTCACACCTGCTGACGACGCACCCACAGCTCTCATGCTGGGGTCTGACCCTCTTCTGGTCTCAGAAGCCTTATCCACCAGGCACATGCAGGGTTGGGCAAAGAACATCTGGGGTCTGGTGCTGTGAGAATCCCATTTGGCCAGCGTGTCTCAGGACGTAGTCATGAAGGATAGACCCTTCCTACCCAGGGAAGACAGGGACAGTGCAGGTCTTTCTGGTCATCGAATACTCTTTCTCTTGCTCCAGGCAGCTTGTCCACTTGTCCCTCTCAGTACCCCTCACTGCCCTCAAGCCAGCAGCAGGCTCTAGCCAGAAAATGCAAGACCTGGTACCCAGCGTTAGGGCTCTGTCTCAAGTGGAGCTTCCCCCGCAGGCATAGTCCTGAAGGTCATGTGACAGGCAGTTGGCCAGGACAGCATCCTCCCTTTCCATGTCTTGTATGTATTCTAACCAGAAAAAAAAATGTGATAGCACATGGTAGCCTAGGCCGTGAATAAATACCTCAGATGTCCTCTCGCAGCAAGTGTCTGTATATGTTGTGGTTCTTTTCTGTCTTACATGTTCTTGAATGTTTATATTTCAATAAAGCTCTACCTCTTCACATGAACAGCTCTGGGTTTCTTTCACCGACTTGAACTTGACAAGGTCCTCAGAGTGAAAAGGTACTTCATGAACTGTGCCTCAGGTCCCCAGCTCTTCCTGAACCTTCTCCCTTCACTGTCTGCTTCTGCAAAGGGCTGGACCTCCATGTCTCAGCTGTGCTGTCAGAATCTCCTGACATTACCAGTCACCAAAGCTGACAGCAGTGCTATGCTCGTATTTGGCAGGCAGGGTCCACCCCGTGACATAGCACACCCTTGCTGAGCCCTCACTGGGTCTGGCTCTGAAAAGAAGGTATGTGTGCCTTGGAAGGGCTTCGGGCTGAGGGACTTGTGTGTCCTCTGCATTTTAGAGAACGTGTTCTAACCAGGGTACAGACTTAGACAGGTGATCCAGAATAAGATGTCAGGCTGCCCATAGGTCTTCTCAGCCAGGGTTCTCCCCTATAGCACAGTAGGAGGAAATGTGCAGGGCAGGACCACACAGCTCGCCTGTCTGCAGGTCAACCGTAGCGCTTCTCTAGCCAGTGTGGTGCTCCCATGCACTTTAACTGTGCACAAGGATCTTGAGATTCAAGCCACCGTGAGATCCCGTCCCTCAAAAAGGAAAAAAGCACCAGCAAGGTGGCTTGGCCAGTAAAGGCGCTTGCTACCACGCCTGATGCCCTGAGTTACATCTCTGGAGAAAACTGACTGCCACAACTTGTCTTGACCTCCATAGACAGTAAAATGTCTAGGAGGGGAGAGGGAGCCTGACGTAGTGGTACACCCCTGTAGTGCCAGCGCCTGTCCCACCAGCTGACAGTTTGATCTGGCAAGAGAGCACCACTCCAGAGTTGTCCTCTGACCTTCATACCTGTGCTGTGGTACATCCACAACGCATCATAGGAAAGCTTCCTCGACAGGGTTTCTCTGTAACTTCAGTTGCAGCACTCGAGACCAAGCTGGCCTCACTCAGAGATCCACCTGTCTCTGCTCCCCAGTGCTGGGATTAAAGGGTGCCACCACTGCCTGACCAATTTTTTAAAAATATTTAAGGAAGATGGATCAGTCTGACCATAGTAGCATACTTTTAATTCCAGCACTCAAGAAATAGAGTACAGCCAGGCAGTGGTGGCGCACACTTTTAATCCCAGCACTTGGGAGGCAGAGGCAGGTGGATCTCTGAGTTTGAGGCCAGCCTGGTCTACAAAGAGAGTCTAGGACAGCCAAGGCTACACAGAAAAATGCTGGTTGTGGGGGAAGGGGGAGCAGAGCCCAGCCTGGTCCAGACAGAGTGAGTTCCAGGCTTGCTAGGATTATAATGGTCAGGACATATATGAGAACAGTAACAAGAAGGATATATAAAATCATCTTTTGCTACAGTATTAGTGTGATAACTATTCTTGGTTGTCAGCTTGCCTCTCTGGAATGAACTACAATCCAGATATGGAGGGCACACCTGTGAGAGATTTATTGCTTGGGTGAGGTAGGTGAATCCACCTCTAGTCCAGACCTTTAAGGTAGGAAGATATACCTTTAATCTGGGCCACACCTGCTGGAAGCCTATATAAGGACATGAAAGAAGGAAGATTTTGTTCCTTGTCTGCTGGCCCTCTCCTTGCTAGCATGTCCCTTCCTTCATTGGCATTAGAACCTGTTTCTTCGAGATTTCAGCATATACAGAAGACTAGCTGAGACCCACAGCCATGTGGGACTGAGCAGCTGCTAGATTCTTGGACTTGTCCTTACAGCCAGCCATCATTGGATTAGCTGGACTGTAGCCTGTAAGTCATTGCAGTAAATTCCCGGTATATGGAGAGAGAAAGATTTATTCCCTAAGGTCTTTGACTCTAGAGAATCCTGACTAATAATACAATTAGGTTCTCTAAAGGAACAAAACTGATAGAATGGGTGAATATATATGTATCTATTAATATATACGTATATGTATATATATTTCACATATATATGAAAGTTACTTAGAGTGATTGACAGGCTGTGATCTGAGTAGTCCAGTGGTTCTCAACCTGTGGTTGTGAACCCTTTGGGGGGGAGGGGTGTCAACCCTTTCACTGGGCCACATATCACACGTCCTGCATGTTAGATATTTGTGATTCATAACAGAAAAGTACAGTTATGGAGAAGCAATAAAAATGTGTGATTGGGGACACCTCAATAGGAACTGTATGACAGGGTCCCAGCATTGGGAAGGTTGAGAACCACTGGAATACTCCAACAATGGCCAAGGATCTAGTAGTTGTTCAGTCCACAACTTAAGTTCCAGGGATGTCATAAAGAGCTGCCAGTTTTCAGTCTTCATTGGAATCTCAAACAAATAGGTTCTAGCACCAGGGAACGAATGGCTTAGGAACAGGACAGATGAACTTGCCAGTTAGAGTCACAAAGCTGGCAAAAAGCAAAAGCTTCCTTCTCCGTCCTTTTATCTGGGCTGCCACAAGAAGGCATGGCCCAGATTTAGGGTGGGTCTCCCACCTCAGCCCAACAAAAATACCTCACAGATGTGCCCAGCTGCTTGGGTTTTAGCTAATTGCAGATGTAGTCAAGTTGACAACCAAGAACAAACATCACCAAAAAAAAAAAAAAGAACATTATGTTATCTAGGGAGTTCCATGCCTACCTGAGCTACATGAGACCCTATTTAATGGGGAAAAAACCAAAGATCAGCACTTTAATCATTGGTCAGCAGTCATGTGTATCACAGCTAAAGCTTTCTGTGACACATGAAAAATAAGCCAGCCTCTGGCTGGGGGCCGCTGAGAGGTGAAGAGTGACACTGGGTCAGGGGTGTAGGAGACTGTCCTAATTACCATTCTGTTGCTGTGAAGACCATAAACAAGACAGCTTATAGGAGAAAGTTAAATTTGCGCTTGCTTGCAGTGCAGCAGCCTAGTCAACGATGACAGGAGGCAGACTGACACGGAGCATAGCTGATGGGTTCCACCCCAGTGATACACCGCCTCCAACAAGGCCGCACCCACGCCATAAGACTGCACTTCCCAGTCCTTCCCAAATAGTCCATCACTGAAGGTTAAACATGCAGATATATAACAGGCCTGTGGGGCCGTTTTCATTCAAACCACCACAGAGATGGAGAGCCAGGCAGGCTTCACTCAGGGTGTGGTAGAGTGAGAACCACACCAGGCCACTGCAGTTCCTTCTCTTTCAGGATGCCAGAGAAAACAGGAGGAAATAGACACTTTCAAAAAGGCGACATTTTCAAACATAACACCCCACCAATTGCCACACCCCCCAAAGAGTTCAGCAAACCATAAAATCAAAAGACAAACTGGAGGGAGGTCTGTAGAGACAGCTCAGCTACTAGGAGCACTTTCTACTCTTTCAGAGGATCTGGATTTGATCCCTAACCCTTGCATGGTAACTCACACCATCTGTACTTCCAGTTCTAGGGGATCCTGTGCCCTCTTCTGGCCTCCAGGGGCACCAGGCACACGCGTGGTACACATGCATATATGCAAGCAAAATACTCAGACACAGAAAATAAGAACAAAGCCAGACATGGTGGCACATGCCTTGAAAGCAGCAGATATCTGTGAAATAGAGTCCAGCCTGGTTTACATAGCAAGTTCCAGGCCAGCCAAGGCTACATAATGAGAACCTGTTTCCAAAAACAAAAAAGGACAAACTGAGAAAAGGCGCTTACTTGCAAAGGGTACAGTGAGGTGCACCGCTGAATGCTCATTCACCACGAAGACAAAAGCCAAAGGGGGATAGGAAAGCTCAGTGCAGAGACTCAGGCTCCTCAGCACTTGGGAGGTGGAAACAGGGCTATGAAAGTTCAAGGATGGCATTGGCTACAGGAACAGTTGGAGGTTCCACGGGCTACAGGGGCCCCGGGCTCAGAAAAAGGAGGGAGGAGCCACAAACAACTGTATTTCAGAAGAAGAGCGAGCTGGGAATGTAATTCAGTGATAGAACTTTGTGCCTGGCACTAGAGTAGCTCAGAAGACAAAATACAGCCAACCTCACTCAGATCCCAGGACCTGACAAGTATGAGCGACAGGGACTCCCTGCTGGGGGCAACACGGTCTGAGAGAGATCTGGAAACCAGTTTCTGAGTAAATGAAAAGTAAACGGCAAGTGCACTCGCCCCTTGGTTGTGAAAATTCACTCCTGGGCATGTGCCTTGGAGATGAGCATTGAAGGCAGTAATGAGCAGCTATTGAACCTAGTGTGAGCTGGGGTCTGTTCTCAGGCTTTTACATGGGTTAACTCCTTTAATTTTTGTGGTGGTTTGAATGAGAATGGACACCATAACCTCATATATTTGAATACTTGGTCCTCAGTTGGTGGTCATGTTTGGGGAGGATTATGGGATGTGGGGCCTTGTTGGAGGAGGTGTGACATTGGGGGTGGGCTTTGAGGTTTCAAAAACCCACACCACTCAGTCAGCTCTCTTTGCTGACTCCTTCTTGCCCGTCAGATGTGAGCTCTCAGCTTCTGTTCCAGCGCATGCCTGCCTGCCCACCCACCCGCCCGCCTGCCTGCCACCAACTGCCATGCTCCCTGCTCTGAGGATCATGGACTCTAACCCTCTGGAACCATGAGCCCCAATAAACATTTTCTTTTACAAGTTGCCTTGGCCATGGGTTTCCAGCAATAGAAGAGTAACTAATACAATCCTCTACCTATTTATCAGCAGGACATTGTTTACTTTACAGATAAGGAAACAGGCCACGGAGTAAGCAGGGCCTGAATTACCCATAAACACCAGGCCAAACGCTCAGTGCACATTGCTCATGTTATGTGGTCTGTGAGGCACTTGCTGTTCATCGTACACATGAAAATATTGAGTAGAAATGTGCCTGGCTCGATTCCCCTGGATTGCTCAGCATGCTTTCTTATCACTAATTGAGAAAATGCCTTACAGCTGGATCTCAAGGAGGCATTTCCTTATCTGAGGCTCCTTCCTCTCTGATGACTCTAGCTTGTGTCAAGTTGACACAAAACCAGACAGTACCCTGTGGCTGGTCACCTCTCCTCTGCTGGACTTCCCCAGAACCAGTGGAAGCAGAATACAGATGGGCTGCATAACTGCCCTGCACAGAGTCAAAAGTCCCAGACAGACTGTATCTCTCCTCTGGAAGAGACCCATTGCACTGGGAAGGAGTATTGGTCACTTTTGGGAGGAAAGGGAAAGTGGAGGCTGAGGGGCTTGGCAATGGTTTGGAATCACAGCTGGAGAGAAAGAGCTGGTAATGGTAAGCAGGCAAAATACCAATGCACATTAAAAATGTTTAAGAAATAGAAAAGGCTGGAGTGTGGGCGCTCGCCTTGGAGGACAGGGTGAGCCGGGCAGGAGCATATGTCTCTGGTGGAAAGGGCTGGGGCAGGAGGATCACTTAAGCCTAGGAATTTGAGAGCAGCCCACTCGACAGAACAAGGCCCCACCTCAAAAGATCAGAAGGCCAGGATGGTGGAGGATGGGCAGTTTTGACAAGCTAGTGGCCTTCCCCATACTGAAGCCACTGAGACAAACAGGAGCTATGGTTGTAAGAAAGTGAGAGACAGAGGGGTGGGGGAGTTTGGCTTTGAGGGAGGGAATTAGTTGGATGCAGCATAGACCAGAATAGCAAAGAGGAGAGGGGTTTATTCTGGGCCCCTTAGGCATATGGACAAACCCAAAGACAATTGGCCCCACATTGATCCAGATGGCTCAGAACCTGGAATGGTTGGTCTATGGATGCTACTGCTCTCCTGCTACAGATCACCCCACCAAAGGTCAACTTTGATACCTTCCCAGTGTTTGAGACTCCTTGACCAAACTGTAATCTCTCCATCAAATCCACTTCCTGAGAAACAGTCTGCCCTCATGAAAATCCAGTTCTCTTCATATAGTGAAGTGGGGCAGTTGACAAGATTCCCAGTTTTCACTCTTTCTGCACATCCAGTAATTCAGGAAGGGGTTTACAGATCCAGGTAGACTGTGGAGAGGAATTTCTAGGGAAATTCTAAAAGCTGCATTAGAGTCTCAGAAAACTCAGCAGAGAAGCAAGCAGGTGCCATGGCTGGCTCTACACAGCTCTGCAGGACTTCTGGTTAGTAGATGGGAATGGGGAGTCTGGACGGGGAGATCACATGGCAGGGTCAGGAAGGGTGTCCAGGAAAAGAGTGGCCAGTGTCTCAGAGTTTCCATTGCTGTGATGAAATGCCATCACCAAAGCTAATTGGAGAAGAAAGGGTTTATTTGTCTTATACTTCCACATCACTGTTCATCATCAAAGGAAGTCAGGACAGAAACTCAAACAGGGCAGGAACCTTGAGGCAGGAGCTGACACAGAGGCCAATGCTGCTCAGTGGCTTACTCCTCATGGCTTGTTCTTAAAGAACCCAAGACCACCAGCTCAGGGATGGCAGCACCCACAATGGGCTGGACTCTTCCCCCATCAATCACTAATTAAGAAAATGCCCTACAGGCTTGCCTACTGTCCAGTCTTATGGAGGCATCTTCTCAACCAAGCTCCCTTCTTTCTGATGACTATAACTTGTGTCAAGCTGACATAAAACTAGCCAGCACAACTGACTCCTTGTCAGCTTGACACACAAATACATCATTGTTGAACACATTTTTTTTGTTCATCCCCAAGATCACACATTAATATGAATATCACGATATAAAATATTCCAAGTCTTAAAAGTCCCATAGTCTTCACAAATGCAAACACTTTAAAATTCAATGTATTAAAAAAAATCCGAAGTCTCTTTCAAAATCTAAAATCTCTTTGAAAATTCAGTCTCTTCACTGGGCATGATGGGGCACACCTGTAATCCTAGCACTCATGGATGCAGAGGCAGGTGGATTTCTATAGGGCAGCCTGATCTACAAAGCAAGTCCAGGACAGCCAAGACTATACCAAGAAACCCTGTCTTGAAAAACTAGATAATAATAATAATAATAATAATAATAATAATAATAATAATTTATTATTATTATTCAGTCTCCCTTAGGGCTGGACAGGTAGATCAGTGGTTAAGAGTACTGGCTGCTCTTCCAGAGGACCTGGGTTCAATTCCCTGCACCCACATGGCAACTCTCAAGTATCTGTAACTCCAGTTCCAGGAGATCTAACACCCTCACACAGACATCTGTGCAGGCAAAACACCAATGCATATAAAATTAAAAAGAAATCATTTTAAAAATCCAGTCTTTCAATTGTGGGCTCCTACAGAATAAAAAAATACTTTCTTACTTTGAAAGGGAAGAACCAGGACACAGTCACAATCCGAGTAAAGTCAAGCTTCAACTGTGTAAATAACTGTTTAATGTCTGGGGTCTCCTCACAGTCTTGCGGACCCTGCAAGGCCCTGGGTCACTTCTCTGGCTCCACCTCTGCAGCATTGCACATGTCGTCGGCCCCACTCTGCTGCTGCTGTTCTTGATGGTCTCCCATGGTACTGGCATCTCCAAAATGCCGGCATCTGCTGCAACTGGCCCTCACTTTCACCAACAGCCTTTCCTGGCTCTCTTCATGGTGCCAAGCCTCAACTTCTCTGCATGACCCCTTCAGTCCTGGGCCTGCTACTGCTGCTGAAGCTGCACTTTCACCAGTGGCTTCTCCTGGCTTCTCACAGTGCCAAGCCTCAGCTGCTCTCCATGACCTCTTCATGCCTTCAAAACCAGTACCACCTGGCCACTCTTACACTACCAAGTTTGGTTGCCAGTGCGAGGTATGACCTTAGCAACCTCAGAGCACAGCTTCTGAGTGTTGTCTCAGAAAGCACTTCCCAGAAGCCTTCATGTCAGTGATGCTGGTCTTTTCTCAATCATAGCTAATTTCTCAGCTCCAGCTAGCCAGCATCAATTGTCTCAGTAAAGCAAAGGTTTCACTTCAGTGTTGGCTGGGTTCTTGTTAATTGCTCATCAGCCCCAGCTGACCAGACACCACACTCTTCACACAATTGGCCAAGTGGAGTCTTTGCTCCCTCTGAAATCTCACAAGCCAGGCTTCCATCATCTGCAATGATCAATATTCTTATCATCCAAGCTCCTAAAGAACATCCCACTGAGCTGGGCTCCATGGTGCATGCCTGTAATCTCAGCACTCAGGCAGGCAGAGGGAGGTGGATTGCTGTGAGTTTGAGGCTAGCCTGGTCTACAAAGGGGGAAAAAAAAAAAGAAGCCACACCAATCTTAGTTAGGGTTACTACTGATGATGAAACACCACAACCAAAAGCAGGTTGGGAAGGAAAGGGTTTATTTGCTTACACTTCCACATCATTGTTTTTCATTGAAAGAAGTCAGGACAGAAACTCAAACAGGGCAGGAACCTGGAGGCAGGAGCTGATGCAGAGGCATTGAAGGAGTGGAGCCCACTGGCTTGTTCTTCATGGCTTGCTCACAGCCTGCTTTCTTACAGAGTCCAGGACCACCAGCCCAGGGCTGGCACCACCTACAATGGACTGCCCACTCTTCCATCAATCACTATTTTTTAAAAAGTGTCCTACACACTTGCCTGCAGCCCAGTCTCACAAAGACATTTTCTCAATTGAGGCTCCTTCCTTTCTGATAACTATTCATTGTGTCATGTTAACATCAAACTAGCCAGCACAGCCAGATAGGCTGAGGAGATGCAAATCCCAAACTGGCTTGCCTGCGGCGGTTGAGGATGCTCATGCCAGCCAGCTGAGAGCAAACACCTGAGACAGGTCAGGAGGCCCAGGGCCTAGCAGCTGTGTGTCCTGGGGTAAGCTACACACTCTCCTAGCAGTCTTTCTTCCTATAACAGGGATTTGGAGCTGTATGAGGCATCTGTAAAGAGTAACTTTACTGAGTTTCAAAACCTGGTGCTCAAGGATTTCCCCAGCAGAACACAGGGTCACTGGTAGCATTCTTATGCCAGTGGGCATATAAAGCCTTATGAGGATCTTGGCACCCCCAACTGGTCAGTCTGTTCCCAAGTCTCCTAGCCACAGATCCACCAGGACAGGAGCTACGCACATGGCCTCCACAAAGAGTCAACAGTTAAGTCAATGCAGGCATTTTAGGCCCCGTAGCAGACAGGGGCCAAAGATGGTAGCTACCTACCACACCATATAGTCATAGAGCTTGTTCCCCTAAGGAGCCCTTGCTCTCCTGGGAGCCCAGCTCCCTACGGCAGGTCCACCTACCCCCTGAAAGTGGGCAGGGCTAACCCGGGTCTCTGGAGCTTCAAGAGCACAGCTGTGACAGCAGTGCTCAGGGCCAGTTGAACAGTGCCTGGGCTTGTCCCCTGGCTCTCAGTTGTCTTCGGTGCCCTCCTGGCCTCCAGGTCTAGGATTGGAACCTGGGAGCAGATGAACAGAGGCTGACACCAAGAGACTAAGAGACACACAGGTACCCAGACAGGATAGGCTGCCTTCCCTTCTGGTTGGCTGAATTGTTCAGGTTCTCACATCCCCAGCCTTGGCTGTGAGCTTGGGCTATACTGACCAGGGGACCAATTCTCCATCTTAGCTGCTGACACTAGGTTCTGGTAGCGTAGCAGTCAAATCTTGGCGCTGCCCCCACACACATAGTCACCATACATCTGCCCATGCTTGGAGTCCACTCTTGCAACAGAAAATTGCTGCAGCCCAGAAGTCCTATCTACTCCTGGCTTTGAATGCCCAGCAACTACAGGTGCCTGGACAGGGAGTTTGAGACCCCTTATACAGAAAAAGAGCTGAGGAGCCTCAGTGACTGTCGGTACCTCCCACTGTTTTTTGCAAGAGTTCTGGGGTCCTCAGGTAGGGCTTGTTGAGGGGCCCGATCTCATGTGGGGCCATCACCTGCTGCTCTAAGCTCCTCTAAGTCTCAATATCCATCTGATTGTTTTTTTCCCCCAGGCCCTGTGTCCTATTCCTGTTGCCTGCCAGGGAAGGCCTAGGAGGGACAAATTGCATTCTCATCCTGGCCCACATATCCACCTTGAGGTTTGGTCAGGACCCCGCTGCAAACAGCTCTACTCTGCAGCCTAGGCTCACATGCCCTCATGGTTCTCTGTGGAGGAGGTAGGCATAGGGAGCAGTGCCCACGACCATCCTCCTCTGAGCACTGCAGCCTCTTGTGGCTGTGATCCTCCTGGGGTCATATGAGGAGACAAATGAAACTGTTTCCTGAGATCCTAAGTCACACCCACCCACCCAACAAGAAAGTAGCAGGAAGCAAGGTGGGGGTGTTGTGTGAGCTGTGTCCCCTAAAAAAGAATTTTTTGCAGTCTCTTGCACCTCAAAATATGACCATATTTGGAGATGATAATCAAGTTAAAAGGAGGCTCTTGAACTAGGTCCTAATCCCACGTGCCTGTGATCTTTACAGAAGGGCAAAGGTAAATTCAGATGCAGATATGGCCTGGGAGCAAAGGAAAGTGAGGGCAGGGACTCCGGTTACAGGAATGGCAAAGGCTGTAGAATCCAGCAGAGCCTGCAGCTCAGAGCCCACGGCAGCCACCCTGCATCAGGCTCTGCCACTGAGATTCCAGCCTGCAGAACTGGTTTAGCCTGGGGCTGAGGTGCTTGGCTGTGGCTAGCTAGCAAACTAGAATAGGGGGAGCAAGGATGGACCCCGCACACATGGCAGCTCTTGGGACCCCCAGATAATCCTGATTTCAAAGGGAGCTTTCTTTTCTTGTGTGGCTACTCTTAGAGCCCCAGGAAACATTTAAGCTAATAGCTACATGTGTAACCATGTAACGAGGACAGTTGTCCTCATTTTTACAGCTTTGGCCCAGAGAAGTAGGTACCAGAGACTTGCCCAAGGTCACACAGGTAATATGGAGCCAGGATTTCAGACCAGCATTCACACTTCTCATCTCTGCCTTAAACACAGTAAGGACCTGGGATTAAGGACAGCCTGAGGTAGAGATTCAGAGAGCGGTCAGGTAAAAGGAGCTTGAAGACAGGAATGTAATTAGAAGGCAGAACTTGAGGGGCATAGGGGCATAGGAGAAGAAGAGGGAGGGAGGGTGGGATTGGGAGGGGATGGGGCAACAGCTGGGATACAAAGTGAATAAACTGTAATTAATAAAAATAAAATAAAATAAAAAAGAAGGCAGAACTTGTTGGAGGACTGGGGTCCCTAAGCTCTGGGCCTTTGCCAATCACATGGCCTAGCATGGGCTACAGCCAGCCCCTGTCCAACTGCTGTACTACCTGGCTGAGTTCTGCCTGGTAAGCTTGGCCCATGGTCCACAGACCACATGTGCAGGCATCTGTGAACTGGAGTCCACATCCTGTGGCTCTCTCCTGACAGGCTCAGAGCGGGGATTAGCCAGCCACCTCTCTCCTCTCTTCCAGCGATATCAACAGGTCAGTGTAGACGGAGGCCTGCGACTCTATGTGGAACCCATCCCTACCCCCACAGTGTTGTATCCCAGGGACTCCCTGTGATAGCTGTGTCTTGCTGTGTGTGCACACGGCCGGGAAAATGCTCATTTGCCCAGGAGATCAAAGGGGAAAGGCTGCCAGGAGGAGGCAACTACTGAGTTGGGACTAGAGGTTGGGGGATGTCAGGGCCTCAGGCACCTGAACCCTTGATCTGGTTCCTGTCTCGCCTCCCACAGTAACCCCCTCACCAACTCCACTTGTCATTCCGGACAGGTATTGTTTTATATTTGTGTGTTCGATGTGCACCTACGGAAGCTAGAAGTCTATTCTCTCCTCCCACCTCAACATTGGTTCCAGGGATGGAACTTTGCCAGGGTTGTTCAAGTGCTGTTCCCTCCTGAGCCATCTCTCCAGTTGTTGTGCAGCAACTTCCCTGGAGATAAAACATTTCATCTTGGAGGAACCTTCATTAAGTCTCAGGGAGTGCAAATGGAGATTTGTTACTCAGGAAGTAAACAACTCAAAAAGCCTCAGGAAGTCCCTGAAACAGATGTGTTAGAGCCCCTCTCCCCAAGTTTATATAAGCAGTAAGGGCTGCTGTGTGCCATCCTCAAACTGGCAGCCCTGCTTAGAAGAGACATTCTCCAAACTGTCAGTTGAGCTTCCTTTGAGTTGTACAATGAGCTCTAGGTTTCCAGCTTTCAAGAGCTGTCGCCAGGGCTGGGGTGGGCTTCCAGTGACACAGCTGCCTGTGAGTCGTTCCTGCTCTTGAGAAGCGCCCCTCATTCATATGCCCGTAAGGAACCCCAGTAAACTCAATGCTTTCACTATCCTTACTTTGGGTGCTATCCTTACTTTGTCCTCAATTCCCTGTCTTGAGAAAGCAGGTATTTGTTCAAGGCCCCTGCCTGGGTCAGGGATCATTCACAAGCTCCCACACATCCTGCTCTTCTCTGGGCCTTTGTACCTGTTGCTTGCTCTTCCTGAAGTGCCATGTATTTCAGTTTTCCTCTGGGAAAATGCCCGCTCACCTTTCAGGGAGGCTCAGAGGTTCAGAATCCCGTTCTTTGGAGAGGCCCTTTCTATCTATTGTCCAGCCCCTGGTTGAATTCACTAAATTGTAATCGCTTGTTTCTTGGCCTGTATACCCTCAATCCATACCCTTTTGGGGACATGGAGCAGGCTGCTCTGACATGGGTTCTGCACAATAGAGGGGCCCAGGTGTGTAGAAGATGCTTAACAAATGCGTGCTGAATAGCTGGGATCACGATGAAGGGCAGGCAAAGAGAGGGAAGGAGGCATAGGGTAAAGCTTGGGGGAGAGCCTAGTCGCAGTTGAGAAGAGAATGGAGAGCAAAGGAAGGTGGAGAGGGCACCTACCTGGGAGGGCCAGACCCTGCTCTGCCTCTGGAGTCCCTGAAGTAGAGCCATATATGTATCAGAGCAACTGCCACCCGGCGCCAGCATGCCCTCCAGTAGTCAGCTCCCTCCTCATGATGCAACCTGGGAGCTGGCTCCTGCTTGCCCAGCTCCCTCCTGAGGGAAGATGGTACCTCCCAGAAACTGAGGTGTGCTGGCAAATGAGGCACTCTGGACTCTGTGTGGGGCCTTTATCGTTTCAAAGACAGATGTACTCACTGTCTCGTTAGCTGGACAGTAAGGTCTCCTTCCTTCGTGTTTTCCTGCACACCCAGAAGCCCTCTGTCCTGGGGCTTTAGTTCCCACACATCTAGAGTTGAACAGCAATCTTCATATTATCTAACCCTGCTCCCCTGCCTCTGGGTGCCATGAGTAGTGGAGATAGAACTCCCCCCTCCTCAGTTATTTGATACAAGGTCTCTCTCCTGTAGTCTATGCTGGCTTCAAACTCATTGTGTGGTTCTGGATAACCTTGAATCCCTGACCCTTGAATCCCTGCCTCTACCGTCTAAGTGCTAGGATTACAGGAGTATGCCATCATGCCCAACTGAGATAAGGCTAAAATTTTCCCCAAGTGCCCCATAAAAGAGACAGGATGTGACCAACATGAACACAGATACACAGGAAAGGGAGTTGGACCCTGGCCATGTGACTCAGGGTTGGATTTCTGATCATACTTACTAACCAGTGACAGAGGGTGGCCAAGATCTTGGCAATGGGGCATCTCACTCTGTGAGAATAGGGGACCCATCCCAGCCTAGCTTGCACACTCTACTGGTCAGAGAACACCCCAGAGCTGTCAGAAGCACTGACTTCTCCTCAAGCAGCTGAGTACAATCCAGGGCCTGAGCACGGTCCTTTAACACTCTCATCTCTCCCTGCAGCAGCTGCTGCTGATCCAAGAAGTCCCTTCTTGGTCTGTGGCTCTGGCCCAGATCTTCCGAGTCTCTTGTTTACCTAGGAAGAATCCAGAGTAGTGGCTCAACCTCTACTGGGATTGTGAGATCCACGCTAGCCCTGAAGGGTTTACCTATGCATTCCCTTCCTCCCTGAACCCTTGAGTCACTCTTCCTTGGGAACCTAACTATCTTAGTCACTGTTCTATTGCTGGAAGAGACACCTTGATCAAGGTAACACTTATGAAAGAAAGTATTTAATTGGGAGCTTGCTTACAGTTTCAGAGGCTTATTCCATTATCATCATGGCTCAAGGAACATGGTGGCAGGAGGTATGGTACTGGAGAAGTAGCTGGGAGCTACATCCTGACCTGTAAGCAGAGAGAGGAGAGAAGAGAGAGCGAGAGCATGCTTAGGCCTACCATGACCTTTTGAAACTTCTAACAAGGCCACACTTAATCCAACAAGGTTACACTTCCTAATCCTTCTAATCCTTTCAAACCATACCATTACCTGGGACTAAGCATTCAAACATATGAGCCTTGCAGGGAGGGCATTCTTATTCATACCACCACACCAGCCCTTCCAGGTAGTGTTCCCACCATTCCAGTTGTAGAGACATTTCCACAGACCAATCTAGGCCTTCACTGAACTGCCAACCTGCAGAGTGGGCAGCTATGGGAACTGCTGTGTAGATGAACCTCAAGTTACACTCTGCGGAGGCCTGTTCCAGTTGGTCTCGTCTGGTCATTTTCTTTTTCACTTGTTCTTAGTAGCCCTTGTCCAGCTTCAGAAGCGCCCCCCCCCCCGGAATAGGACCAGTCCCTCTTCTCTCTGCCCCCAGGTATGTGTGTGATGGGACCCACTCTGTATCCAAATTTCTCCTGCCAGGAGTCTTAACCCACCTGAGCAAGTATCAGATGATGCTTCTGCACAGAGTCCATTCCAGAGACAGGGCAGAAATCTCAAATACCCCCAGGGAGACTCTGCCTGGGCTCCGAGGCTTCTGGGCCCTGTCATCACAGCTCTGCTCCTGGATCTGCAGGCCAGGCCTCATTATTTACCATGAATATACAGTGTAGGATCCTGGGGCCTTTTCCCATTCAAGGGGCATGTCATGGCTAGGACCTCCCCACAACTTGAATTGTGGACCTACACAAGCTTTTCTCTACAGTCTGGTTTCAGTTTTTCCATTTGACCAGGGGAAATTGAACTGAATGGTAAAAGAATGAGAAGGAGGTCCCTCTGCCTGGGTAAAAGCCTGCTTATTACATTCCTTTCTTAGGTCCTTCTTCAAGAAGGAAGAGCAGACAACAAAGTAGGACACCGTTGCAGCTGTAACAGATCTGGGGCAGAGCTCTGCCATACATCCACTTGGGAGGAGAGCTCTGGTGTCATCCCTTATCCCAGGGCTCTCTAGGCTAGGCTCTGGGCCAACCAGCTGTCAACACATCAGGTCCAAATGCTGCTGAGCCTTTCCCACCACTGTCTGCAGCAGAAAGACAAAAGGGCTGTCTGCCTGTCCTCTGCCACTCCTTCTCTCCTAGTCCCCACCCTCGCTTGTTTTCTGGCCTGACTTCTTCCACAGCTGTTGTCCCTGGGGTTCCCACAGCAGGTGCTTCCACGGCTCCAGTTGGGCCAGAGGGCATTCCAGCTGCTGGGAATAACGCTGAAGGTGGCAGGCGTGCAGAGCCACTGGGGATGCTGGTTTGGATGGAGGCTGCAGCCTCAGATAAAGCAGATTCCTAGCAGGGGCCGAGCTGATGGCCGGACAGGAGTCTTGAGTCATGGCTTATACACAGGGAGTGTGGCTCATAGCCCAGGGAGGGTGGAGGAGAAAAGTGGGCTGCTCTGCTGTTATCTATTACTACAGAGCTCCAGATGTGCATGCTCTACCCCCAGCTGCTCTGAGACACACCACCTCTCCTTTGTAGCTGCAGATGGCCCTAGAGCTCAGGACAGCAGTGCTGGGGACTCTGTTGTGGAATGCTAGAGATCAGGAAGTCTAAGGAGATGGGTTGTCAACTGGGTCCTGATGGTCACAGAGCCCAGGTGGAGAGTGGTTAGACCCATCAGGGTCATCAATGGGCTGAGACAAGGAGTCATTAAATACTCAGACATCTTGGCAATCAAAGTGATTCTACCCTGTACCCTTGCAAAGAGCAGGGATGTTGGTGACCTTACTAGGAAGCCTCACCATACAGTCAACTCCCTATCTCTGGTGTTAGCCACTTTATCTGGCTACATAAGGAAGCAATATCCTGGCCCTTCCTCTGTCTCCAGGTAGTGAGTGTCCTTAGTATCACCCAGCACATGCCTGCCAAATGTTAGCACAGCTCCATGGACAGCCATGAGAGAGGGCTGTCCAACAGGCTCTCCCTGCTGGTATTCCATTCCCTTTTCTTCTCCTGACTCCCCGACTCTTAGAACATGAATCCAGATGAGGGCAGGAGCTCTGGGCACCCTGGCACTTTCATCCTGTAAGAGGACCTTGTCAGTTTAGAAGATTTTCCTGGGGCTGCAGGTAGGTAAGGAGGACCTGGGGAAGAGGCTGGGAGACTCATTTTCTTTCTGAGCATTGGCTCACAGCAGGCCCGGTTTAACCCCACCTTGTGCTCACACTTTCACAGAATTTGGGCTAGTCGAAACAGGGCCTCTGGCACCACTCACAGGTGGCTGCCAGCTTGATCTTCTGCCACCTGTTCTCTGCCGGCCCCAAAGTTCCTGTGACTGCTTCCTGTCCCACTGTGGTCCTCTGAACACCTGCCAGGAAGAGAGGAGCCCTGCATTCCAGGAAGCTGCTGTATTCGATTCCCTCACTTACCTTAACATTCAGTGGACACAGAACACTAGCCACAGGTGGCAGGAGTGCCAGGGACAGCTGGCAGAGTTGGGTATGTGTCCACAGACACTGAAATAAGCCCGCAGGTTTTCGATATGGAGCTGTCCTGGTTCCTAAGTGTAAGGCTGAGATGCAGACCCGGGGCCCATCCCGCCAGCCACCCTGGTCCTCAATGATTTGATTCAGACTTCCCATAGATATCAACCTCAGCCCATCTTGTTCTCAGTTCTAGGCTTCCCTGAGCTACGGGTGCTGACTGCAGGCAGCCTTCCCCAACCAACAGGCCCTTGTTTGATCTCACAAGAGCCAGTTTAGGAGGGAAATTGAAGCTGAAAACAGGATGATGGACACCTCAAGTCATGCTGGCAGTCCCAGAAAGACTGGACTTTGTACCCAGGGCTGGCTTAAGGGCCATTTTTCCCCAACCCTGCCACTGCCCAAGTACAGAATCTGGAAACTATAGGGCTCAGGTGGACATTTGCAACCTACCACTTTATGATGTAAGGAACCAGAAGTGTGTTTCTGCTCTGGGACTTCTGTGGCTTCAGCTGTTGCCTCCATGCCCACCGGCTTAGTGAGGGGACTCATGGGCTAGCATGAGCTAGCATGGGCTAGGGTGAGCTGGTGCCACTTTTTCTTACCACTGGCCTCTTCACCTACAAGGGCTAGATCAAGTCCTCATGGGATTTTATCCACTTGCAGGATGTGGGGGACTCTGTGGCCTTCCCATTCCCAGACTCCAGTGTCCTGTCCCAGCTTTAGGGAGGGTCTAGAAGA
Source organism: Psammomys obesus (assembly GCF_907164565.1). Taxonomy (NCBI): domain Eukaryota; kingdom Metazoa; phylum Chordata; class Mammalia; order Rodentia; family Muridae; genus Psammomys; species Psammomys obesus. The sequence goes on along the minus strand of NW_026596039.1, from coordinate 19,136,779 downwards.
TGCCTCCTCTTCACTGGGCCCCTTTCCTACCCCATCCTCAAGGCTCTGACACACATTTCTTAGAACTTAGTCCCTCTCAGGCTGGCACCACCTTCCAGCAGGTCCCTCCCCCTCTAAGCAGGATGACTCCCTCTACTCCAGGTCCATTCCTGGGGGCCCTCCTGGTTGTTTTCCTACATCGGCACCACTATAAAACAGATCCAGAGACTGATCCCACAGACTGGCACAGCACCCACAACTCCACCTTAATTGCCCAAAAAGAAGTGAGGCCTCTTGTCCTCTGAGAAGCAGAGCTGTGCTGAACTTGTTCTAAGAAGTTCGTCATCTTCCAAGCCAGATTGTTGGGTGTGAGGAGCCAAGTGAGGGTGGCATCACAGCAGAAGAACCTTATCTCTCCCAAGATGCTTTCCAAGGAGGTGACCTTAGGGCTGAAGCTAAAATGTGCATCAATTCATTCCAAATAGGAAAAAGCTAGATGTGGCAGAGAAGACTGCAAGGGCAGCCAGATGAGAGAGTGCTGGGCCCCAGGGACCTGGGAAGTTAAAAAAAAAAAAAAGTAGGAAGAAACAGGAGCTGTGGGGGTTGAGTAAAAGCAAAGCAGGGGCTCTCCTTGGTGCCCTGGAGTCATGCTGCAGGCCAGGCATCCAGAAAAGGCTCATAAGCTGGGAAAAGTGTGGTGCCTATAAGCAATGGGTGGGCTCCAAACCTCCTCTTGGGGGCCAGGAGTGGGGAGGTGATGAGGAGCTGGTCTGAGTTCCCTCTCAGCAGAGTAATAGAGAGAGATGTACGTATGTAGGAAGAAGTGAGTGAACCCAACTTTACTTCAGGACCATTTTCTTTTTCCTGGTTTGAGTTCTTTTATGAAGAGAGATAAGAGAACCCTAAAGGGAGATCCACAGGAGGAAGACCAAGCTGCAGCTTCTGGAGAGGACAGGATTATGTCCTGTTTACATTAAAGCTCCTGTTTACATTAAAGTAAGTGAGAGGTGCTTTCTGGAGAGGGGTATGGGTGGGGACTGGGGGTAGATCACCTGGATTTTTCCTGTTAAGAGGCAAGCAGGGAACAGGGATTGCCTCTGACATTAACTGATTGGCCTGCTCTTTGATCACCTCCCCTTGAGGGGGGAGCAGCCTTACCAGGCCACAGAAGATGACAATGCAGCCACTCCTGATGAGATCTGATAGACTAGGATCAGAAGGAAGGAGAGGAAGACATCTCCTATCGGACTTGGAGAGGGGCAGAGGGAGAAAGGGAAGGGAAGGTGGGATTGGAAGGGGAGGTGGGAGGGATACAAAGTAAATAAAGTGTAATTAATAAAAATTAAAAAAAAAAAAAGCCCTGCTCAGATGTACTCTGTAGACTCAGTCTCAAGTGGGATCCCTAGTAAGAGGAGCAGGGACTGTCTCTGACATGAACTCAGTGGCAGGCTCTCTGATCACCTCCCCCTGGGAAGGGGTGGGTGCAGCCTTACCAGGCCACAGAGGGGGACATGCAACCAGTCCTGATGAGACCTGGTAGGCTAGGGGAAAAAATAAAACAAACAAACAATCAAACAAACAAATAAATAAATAAAAAAGAGGGCAAGCAGGAAGACTTGCCTAAATTACCCCATTCCTGACGCTTGGGTTAGGCCAGGAGACGGGAGCTTTTTGAGGATGTTAGCCTTAAACTGGGGATGCTGGTTTTCCGCAGCCATGGAAACGCAGGTGGGCAACATTGGTGGGAGGTGAAGACACCGCAGAAACTTGTCAACGAATGAATGAAATTCTGTCAGTGTGGTTCTGGGCCTCAGGTGAGAGCTGCGTCTTCTGACGCCGAGAATTTTCAGTCTTTGGCTCCTAGGCTGGAAACACATGAGGCGGACCTAGGGGCAGAAGCAGCTGAAGCGGCTGTCAATTGTATATCTGCGTGGCCGGGAGGCGGCCGGTTTGAGGTTGCGTTAGCAAACGTAATCACCCAGCTTGTTTACTCAGCCACTGTTGTTTACTTGGGTGGTGATGAAGATGCCGAGCTACTACGTCAGAGCCAAAGGCAAAGGTCTCTGGAGACAGTTTCAGCACTGGAGGGGGCTAGGGAGCGGCAGCACCTGATGGAGCGCATCCTGCACGGGGAGGGGGCGCCTGGGAAACCCTGGCTGTCCGCGCGGAGTCAGCAAGATCCTAAAGGGATGCCCCGCCCTGGCCAGCCGCTCCAGCCCCGCTGACCTTGCGTGGCGTGGGGCAATTAGGCGCCGCGCCGCCCGCTTGGCTGCGCGACGCGCGGGGGCGGGGACGCCATCAAAGCGAGGCCTTCCTAAAAGACTGCGACCTGTTTTCTCTTCAGAAAAAAACAGGACTTAATGATCCTGCCACTACAAAGCGTGGGGCAGTAGGTGGGAGGGGTCTAGTCTGGGTGGCCTCAAGCCCGAGGCCGCGGCTTCTCGAGTAGCAGAGCGCGGCGCGGCGCGGCGCGGGGCTTTGGTGTGGCGCGGGTTTGCTAGCCCGGCCACCGTGCTGATTGACAGCAAGACGCTCTGAGGCGTCCAAGGGAAGGGGACGTCCTCTCCGTCAGACCCCACCGCCGAGGCTCGGGGAATCCTCCCGGAGACTGCCCGGCCAGCTCGAGCGAGGTGGGGCGTGGCGCCAAGACTTTCAAAAACCCCGCACAGGCCGAGAGCAGAATGTGTCGTCCGCTTCTTGCGCGCAAGCGGAGTCGCGCCCGCCTTCATCTGCCCGGGCGCAGCGACCGCCTTCATCTCTAGCGCCCTCCCGGGCCCCGGGAGAACAATGCCGGTCCTCTCCGCGCGCAGGAAGAGGCTGGCGAGCGCGGCCGGGCCGCGGCGGCGGAGCAGACCCAGCCTGGCAGTCCGGTGGGTTCCTCCTTTCGGCCCAGAGCCGGCCTCAGACCGCGGTCGCGGCCGCGCACCGATGCGGCCGCGGGGGCCTGCGTGCACCACAGCGCGGCGAGGGGTGGGCCGCGGCCCGAGGCTGCTCCCGGGACCTCCCGGGAGAGGCCTCCACGGCTGCGGCCCCGACCCCGGCAGGGCAGGCAGGTCCCCCAGAGTCTGCGAGTTGGGGGCTAGAGCGGCCAGGCCTCTGGGTCGGGTCGAGCCCGGGCGGCTGACGGCTGCGTCACGTGAGGGGGCGGTGCTGCCACGGGCGGAGGCCGGAGCCGGAAGCGGAAGAGGCGCTCGGAGTGGGGAGTGGGGCCTAGCCGCAGCCGGAGCCTGGGAGACGGTGAGTGTGGGCCCGAGCCCGCGGCCGGGTGGCCGGGGTGAGTCGGGGGGGACGGGCCAGCTGGTACGGGGACCTCGGCTGCCGGGCGGGTCTCGGCGTGTACCTGTTTCCCTCTTCGGCCCACGTCAGGCCGCGGTCCCGACCTCTCACCCCTGACCCGCCGCTTCTCTCCCGGAGGGCGGTCACTGCAGACCCCTGTTCTGGTTCCCGCGGTGCTGGAGGCGGAGCCCCAGCAGCCTCCTAGTCGGCTGGGAGGATCCACTTTGGGGCCCGCGCGGGTCCACAGGCTGGGGTCGTGTCCGACCTAGGCTATCTATCCTGGAAAGGCTTTCCCTGTCCCGGGCTCGAGGCTTAGCCCGCAAACCTACTCCGCGCGCCGCCTGGAGTTTGATTCTGGCCCAGGCTGGCCTTCCCTCTGGTCGCCGGGTCTTCCCTTGGCGGTTACGGGGAACGGGGCTTTGAGATCCCTGGGATCCGGGCGGAAGGAAGGGACTCGAGTGTGGGCCGCCGGCCCCCTCGGTGTTTTGTTATGATGGAACCACTCCGTCCCGGAGAATGGGCCAGACCAAGCCGGGAGTACAAATGTCCAGGCTGCTCCTCGGTCCGGTCGGGAGCCTCTATGCTTTAGTTCCGGGTGCGGGTGCCCTGATGCTAGGGTGGGAATTGCCTGAGTCTGGCCCCCGTCGAGGCGGAGTTGGCGGCCTTCCAGCTTCCCTCCTCCGTGCCCTTGAAAAGGAGGAGCGTTTTGCCCGGTGGCAGCCGCAGCTTGCGAGGTGGCAGGTTTGAGGTTGCAGCGGTGGGGCACTGCCAGCCAAAAATAACCATGGGTCGCTTGGGCGGCAGGAATCTGGGAGGGCAGCCGCTAACCTGGCTGGCTGCTCTTGTCAGCCCGGTTCTCTAGCCAGGAACAGCAAATGAGAAGCCAGCCAGGCCTGTCCTCAGAGAAAAGCTGGCATCCTTCGCTTGGTTTCATTGGTCATATTGCCTTTTTCTTCATTGTGCAGAGCGGAGCCTCCCAAAGAATAATTGTGGCTCTTTAATTTTAAAAAGCTTCTCTGCTGAGGTCTCAGGGAATCAGGGAATTTGTGAGAAATAAGCTCAAAAGTCCTGGCTGAGAAGCTGACCTGGGACGCCTGGTATTTCCCGGGTTTTCACAGGTTTTCACCTGCCCGGGATGTGTTGCCTCTACGGGGTACTTCATGGCCGTCATATTTGGCCATCTGTGTCAGTCTGGGAGGTGTTATCTTCATTTTCCAGGCATGGCAACTGAGGTCTCCAGTGACTTGTATAAGGCCACAGGGCCAGTAAGCGGCAGCACTGGGATTCAGTTCAAGATTTTCTGCCAAAACTTCCAACCTGATCCCTTGGAAGGAATTATAAATTAAGGCATTCAGCATCGTCCTGAGTATTTCCCGGAACTTTCTCAGTGCTAATGAAAGGTTGTCTTTAGTACTTACCTGGGCTAGGCTTTTGACTTTATAGGGCAGACATATTTCTTACAGAGCCTCTAAGAGGTTATTGTTCCTTTGTTTTAAGAGGAGGCTGAAGTTCAGAGTGGTTTAATAACTTGCCCAGAGGCAAACAGTGAGGTGGCAGTGCTGTGGATCAGGTTGGCATTTGACTCTGCAGCTGTGACTTTCCACTCAAGTGGACATGTGGTTACAGAAGTCTTCTAGGTCCCAGGAGGAAAACTTTGGAGTGCTGTGGATTAGATGCTCTGCCTGCCTGGTGAGGTGGTCAGGACCACCCTTGCCTTGTGGGGAGATACGTGCCCTGGCCAGTAGGATGTCTTGGGTCAATTGGTGAGACATGAGATACTGCTTTCAGTCCATAGCTTGAGCACTTGCCGTTAGATAATGGGGGTGGGGAAACATTTAGATGATTGGGAAAAACAAATTACTGCTTTTATGTAGTCTTTATCTCCAAGGATTTCTGGGTGCCCAGACTTTTCAGAAGGAGGGTTGCTATTGGAAAGATGGCAGTGCTTTTTTTATGGTCGCCAGAGGTTTTGATCAATTGGCCTTCCCATCCTGCTCATACACATATAGCTATTTCATCTTTGGATTCTGCTGGTGAGATGGTGCAGCCTTGATGGATTGGTTTAAAAGTTGCTTGGCCAGGCAAGCCTAGGACTGTGCAAGACCAGAGGTTGGGTGTAAGCAAGTGAAGGCTTGGAAAGCAAACAAGCTGTGCTCTCTGCCTGGCCATCTGGTGGAGAAAATGTGAAGGGGTTGGATACCGGTAAAAACAGGGTGCCAGCCTCATGGAGCCATCTTTCTCAATTGGTTGTTGATCCAGCTTGGGAGTCTCCTGTATTGGATCTAAGTCCTCAATGGCTAAAGAACACTTTTCCTCCTTCTCAATGTAAACCTGGAGCCACCTCTTGGCATCTCTAGAGAAAGGGCATAGGGGAGAGTGCTGGAGCAGGGGGAGCTAGAAGGGTGGCAGTGATGTTGGTAGAAGGTAGAGCACCTGCCATGGGACTGTAGTTGGTCTGAGGGCATTAAAATGTGCACCAGACAAGAAGCTTACATTCCCTGAGGGTTGTGGCACCTTCCTAGGCTGAGACCGTGGATAGGTCATTAAGGGCTGGGCAGGCCCTCAGGGGCCCAGCTTTGCTCAAGTGTTAGTGTTCTCCTCCCTGACTTTGAGTGTTGAACTTCTTTTGAGTTGAGTCCAGTTTATTGCTTTAGCCAGGCAAGTTTCAGTTTAGTACATTGGCTTTATGCCACCAGTTCATTGGCTTCTGGCTTCTAGAACATTTAGGTTATGGGATCCCATAAGCAAGAAGAAATTGAGCAAAACTTTCTAGTTACCTTGTTTTGTTTTTTTTTTTTTACCAGAGCTGAGGACCGAACCCAGGGCCTTGCGCTTGCTAGGCAAGCGCTCTACCACTGAGCTAAATCCCCAACCCCGAGCAAAACTTTCTTTTCCTCCTGTTTTTGGCATTTCTGTGGCAGTGCTCAGCATCCCCCTATATCTACTTCTGTATCCACATGTGACTTAAATAGTTCAAGTGTTTGGGGCCCTAGGCCATACTGGGAAGGCAGCTGTTTGTTTATTCACTGGCAAAGGAGGGAGTTACCCATTGTCTGCTTTTCTGTAACTGTGACCTCAGAGTTCTGTTTTACTTCATAAACCCTTGGGAGGGGCTACCCTTAAATAGAACAATGGGCCTCTTCTTCAGGAGCACCTGGCTGCACCAGGCAGCCCTGTGGCTGAAAGCAGTGAGCTGCGTGTTGAGCAGGGCTTTCTCTTTCTTGTGGCCTAGATGCATCATTGTAAGCGATACCGTTCCCCAGAGCCAGACCCATACCTGAGCTACCGCTGGAAGAGGAGGCGGTCTTACAGTCGGGAGCATGAAGGTCGACTACGATACCCATCCCGAAGGGAGCCTCCCCCACGGAGATCACGGTCCAGAAGGTGAGTGGGATCTGGGTTAGAGGGAAAAACTTCTTTCCTCAGCTAGCTGAGCAAAATGGCCCAGAGGCCCTGTTGGTTTCTGGTTCTTTTAGATGACTGCTTCTGCCCAGCTGCCCATAGATTCTTGCTCTGACCTCTTCGGGATCCCTGCGCATCCTACTTCTATTTCCTAGCCTCAGTGGAAGCTACAATTCTTTCTTTGTCACAGAGTGATGATTCTCCCGCTGTATTTTCTAGGCCAGTACTCTACCCCTGAGCCTTCCTCAGTGGGAAAGAGGAACATTGCCCTAGCCTTAGAAAGACTGGTCCCAAGTCCTGTCTGATTCCCCAGACCAAAGTTGCACTTGTACCATGCTGGTCAACTCTGGCACTGTTGGAGCCCTTTCCCTGTGCCCACTTTCCTCTTCTTCTTCCTCTCTGTTGTGGCACTGGACTGATGCTGGTCATTACCCAAGGCTCTGGAGAATAAGGTTGATACCTTTGCACCTTCTCCTCCCCTCTTCACTTCCCCTCAGCCAGGATGCTTCAGCTCTAACAGGCTTTCCTTGAGAGCCTTTGCAGAGGCCCTGCCAAAGGCCTCTGGCTGGTAGGGAAAGACTCATGTCGTTAACCCCTCTTGGCAGCCATGATCGCCTACCCTACCAGCGGAGATATCGGGAACACCGTGACAGCGACACATATCGGTGTGAAGAGCGGAGCCCATCCTTTGGAGAGGACTGCTATGGGTCTTCACGGTCTCGACATCGGAGACGGTCAAGAGAGAGGGGCCCATACCGTACCCGCAAGCATGCCCACCATTGTCACAAACGCCGAACCAGGTCTTGTAGCAGCGCCTCCTCGGTGAGTGGTGGCCAGAGTGTGCTAGCAGGGGCCTAAAGGCCTCATCTCTTTCTTGTCTTCTCTCAGGCTGGCTGGTCTGGGTGAGTACTGGCAGCCCTGTGCACATACACCACTGTGTGTGCACACGTGTGTGTGTGTGTGTGTGTGTGTGTGTGTGTGTGTGTGTTTGAGAGTGTGTATATGTGTGCAAGATTTTGTGTGTGTGTGTGTGTGTGTGTGTGTGTGTCATGTGGTACAGGACTGAGCAAGGATGTTAAGCCCTCCATCTTCTGGCCCCTTCCCAGTGGCAACTACAGGGGCTCTGGCTCCGGCGTTGGCTGGTTTCCAGCCTATCTGTGTCTACCCACTGTTCCAGACACAGGCTACATGGTACACATGACTGGGACACACTTCTCAGAGATCATACTAAGATTGTTGGTTTGTGGTTTGGGGCTATATGACCTGGTCTTTTTCATATCAGGTCTTGTCCCCTTCATCCCTCCACACAGTAGGTAAATGCTTTGACAAATGTGGACTTGACCACCTCTGCAGCCTCATCTCCACAGCCTTCCTCTCTCAAAGGACCGGAGTCTGCATTACCTGATAAAAAAAAGGATACTTTCCCAGTCAGTTTTCTTTTTCTTTTTTAAATGCTAGGATTCTAACCCAGGATGCATACATACTAGGCAAGTGCTCTACCACTGAACTGTATCACCCCAGCCCCCATGCCTCCTCTTTGTTTTTGAAAGTCTTGTTATGTATTCCAGGCTGGCCTAAAACTCGTGATTCTTTTGCCTCTACTTCCTGAGTGCTAGGCACCACTGCCTGGCTTCCTAGCCCTTTCTTTTTTTGATATTGTTCTTGAATTTCTGTGTTCAACCTTCCAAGTTGCTGGTCTGTAAGAGCATATTACTTTGCCCTGTCAGTCAGCTCAGCTTGGGAGCTTCCAATCTGACCTCCAGCCAGGCTGTCTTCCACCATGTTCCTTATAGGTGGGGGTGCTTGTCTTGAGATATTGCGTGATGGCCTCCCAGGCCTCACCTTGTTGCAGGCCACTTAAAGAGTAGAGGTTGGCCAGCACTCTAGGGTGGTGCGCTGCACAGACCAAGAGCCCACCCTGGACTCAAGTCCATGGAAAGAGAAAGTCACTTGTGTGTTTCTGAGGCTACGTGCTGCCTTCTCTTCTTCCTATTTGCTTTCCCATGTTGTCCTCCTGCTGGCCAAGAGGCCTCTGAATAGTAGTGGTGGGTTCAGTGGAATTATCTTCTCTGCCCAGTGCTCTGTGATTTGAGTGGTATGGGTTGAAGGTTGATTCTTGCAGGTGAATCCAGCATTGGCCTGTGGCCTCACACAGTGCCACATGCTGCCACTGGGTGGCAGTACAAGTCTGGTGTTCTGCTTATATTTGGTGCCCTCTGTCGTTGTGGGATGGGTCTGGCTTTTGAGTGGCACAAGTCCTAAGGCCAGGTCAGGAGCTGGCTTGGGGCCTGAAGGTCGGCTGGCTCAAAGGATCTCAGCCAGGCTCATTTCCTGCTGGAGTCTGGTGGCAGGAGGGCTGCTGGCAGAAGGCTGTTTCTGGTAGTTGGTTAAGTCTGGCCAAGGATGTCATGTGGGGGCAGGTAGTAGCTTGGTTCTACGTGGCAGCTGTTGAGCATGTTGTAAGGCTGTGTGGGCGAGCAGAGGCAGGCAAGGACAGGCTGAGCATACTGTTGCTGCTGAAGCCAGGGTAGCCCTCCAAACCAGTCCAGAAGGTTGGACCCAGGTTGGCCAGCTGCCTTTTTTTGCGCCGGTCACTCGTGCGTCTTCAGCTCTGGCCAAAGTTATGGGAGGGTCAGGGAGGGGGAGATTCAGAAGAGGAGGGAGTCAGGGCTGTGGCTGTACTTGGGGCCTGGCCCCTCTGTGTCAGAGGCAGGACATCTTTCTGAGCATTTGTGGCACTCTTCTTAGAGATAATGTCCGAGTTTTCTTACATACCTGTAGCTGTTTTTGCTTTTCTGTTTTGAAGTCAGTTTGTGTCTTGACGTGTCCCTTGCAATATCCCTATCGTTATATATGCTGTGTGCCTTATGAAATGCTGGGATCTGGAAAATCCAACCAACCAACCCACCGGCTCCTCACCGTCTCCACCTCTGCCTTTGACTGACACCTCAATCTGTCAATCGGAACCGCCTACCATGCGATTGGTCGGATGGCGTTTCGGGGGGCGGTGCATGCAGAGAAGCCAACAGAGCAGTAAGCGCAGCAGCCGGAGTGTGGAAGATGACAAGGAGGGCCACCTGGTGTGCCGGATCGGCGATTGGCTCCAAGAGCGATGTACAGCCACCTTTCGTAAAACTTTACCTCTCTACTTTCTACCCCCCTTGTTAGATGAGACCTCTCCTGCGTGGAGGGGCCTCTAGTGCGCGTGGCGCCTTAGTGGGGCCACCAGTAATTGCCTGAATGACACAGACACTAGCAACTTCTGTTTTAAAGAGTGTAGCAGTGAGCAAGAACCTTTGTTGTTTTTGAGGATTTGAATGCTGTGAACTTGCAGGAGCTGCCAGCCTCCCGCCCTCCGGACTCTCATGCCCAGCTTCTTCTCTCTCGCAGATGAGATCGTGGGGAACCTGGGTGAAGGCACCTTTGGCAAGGTGGTGGAGTGCTTGGACCATGCCAGGTGAGCATGCTGGGCAGCACAGCCAGCTCTGTGTGCGAACATCCTTGGAAGAGCTAGTGCAGCTCTATTTGGAGCGTAGCACCACTGCTGGTTATGTGTGTGGGGTTTGCTGATGTCATGAAATAAGGGAGAAATTCTTGGGATTTGACAAGCACGTGACATCCCTGCCCAAGAATTTGTGGTTAGTGTGTGCCTCTGCCCTAAATCCCTACTTCAGGCTGTGGCATTGGATATTAGGACAGGGCCAAAGGCCTGTCTTCTCTGTGGCCTGGAGCTGCACCCCATGAGCTTTTGGAGATTTTTAGCTAGGCCTCATCCATTTTTCTAATTTCTTGGGCTGAGAAAAAGATAAAAGGTCCTGGGAACCTTTAAGGAATTCAAAGGGAGTCAGTACAGGGAGTCAGTACAGAGACAGTGGAGGTAAAATTCAGCTGTGCTCGCAGTCCTGGTAAAGGGCTTCCTTTGGAATGAGTTACACCTGTGTTAAAAGACATACCAGCTGATTGCAGTGGCACACTTGAGAGGCAGAGGCAGGCAGATCTCTGTGAGTCCAAAGCCAGCCAAGGCTGTTATACAGAGAAACAAAACAAAAACAAAAAGATAAGAGTGGGGAGGGACCTTTTTTCAGAAGTCTGAAGTAGTGGCCTCTCCTTGGCCAGAAGGTTGCGAATGCTGCTGGCCAGGCCTGATACTGCCTTTGCCCCTCCCATGTCTGCCTCAGAAGTCCCAGCCGAGGGAACTGAGACTGTGGCCTTTCTCACCCAGTGTAGTAGATGTCGATATAGATGTATTACCTCAGATGTAATACGTGCTGAGTGAGTCCAGACTGGGGAAGACAGTACCTGTATGTGATAATCCCTCCAATTCTAACAGTATAACACCCTCTATCATTTGCCAGACTAGAGTCCTTTCTTCCTTTCCTGTCGCTGTATGTTAGGCAACCCTCAGAGGAACCACTTGTGTTCCTGCCTTAGTAACCTCTAACTGTTTTAGTGCATTAGCTACAGAGTGCTGGTGTCTTCATTTGAGCCATGCTGGTCACTGCTTCAGAGGTGAAACATGAACATGCTCTGGGGTTGGCCAAGTTACACTTCAGCCATTGATGATAGAACTGGGCCTGCTGTCCTTGGTGCTTCCACATTAAGTGAGCTGCTCAGAAAGGACCATTGGACCCAAAGTCAGCCATTCTTTCTGCCATGAGATGAGGTGCTAATGTGACTGAGAATCTTCCTCCTGCTCCCAATTTCCATTCAAATACCCCTTCATCCGTCATGACCCTAAAATGAGTATAGCGGCACATACACACTGTCTTATGACCAGATGTGGACTGGACAGATACGAGAACCTCTGACACAGGAAGACAGCTACAATGTGTGGGCTGTCCCTCTGAGTAGCTGGGAGTGGAAAATGAGCCTCTGAAGTCACTAAAGGATGGACATAGGACTTGGGAACCTTTAAGGAACTCAAAGGGAATCAGTGGAGGTAGAATTCAGCTTTGGTAGCAGCCCTAGAAGGGCTTCTTTTGGAATGAGTTTCACCTATCTTAAAGATAAGACTGCAATTTAGGAGGTAGGAGAATACCTTGTTTCAGAAGTTTGAAGTAATGACTTCTTTCTCTCCGCCTTCCGTGCTCAGGAAACCAGGGGGGAGGGGGAAGATGAGGGTTAGCAAAGAGAGCATTCTGAAGAAGTTCTCTTTGCCTGTGGGCCTATGAACTTGTTCCCAGTATCAAGGTCAACCCTTTGAGGTACCAGAGGATACCCTGATGGGCAAGGATCACCTCATTTCAGGTGTCCACTGGCACCTCAGCACTACCTCTCATTGTCAAATCTTGGCAATCTAGCCTGGCATGTTTCCTTGTCTGCTCACATCCTGCAAATGGCCTGTGAGACTGAGAGTGGATTATGGAGGGCAGAGCAACAACTGTGGAACTCATGGGAGTTCTTGGCTCTTTGTAGCTGGTGGGAAATGCTGAGGCAGTTAGATAGTTGGGGAAAGGGACCTGGATTAGGGTGTAGTATAGGGAGTGGCCCAGCCTTCAGCTGCCACCCTAACTGCTTGTTAAGCCTCATACTGCCCAGGTCAAGAAAGTACATGGTTAAGCTCTAAGTAGGGCAGCTTGGCCTACAGAATAGGCTATCAAGTAAGCTTCCAGAGACTGAGGTGAGTCAGGATTGGCCTCAGCTTCTCTGCCTGGATTCTCCCTGGGAAGGTGGGAGTTTCTGAGCTGCTAAAGGAACACGATAGCATGGAAGCCAAGACCATTCATTAGAGCTGCCAGGGGATCTTAGATGGTGAGCAGAGGTCTGGTGGTGTTCTCAGCAGGCTGGACCCTCAAGTATGAACACCATTTCATTACCTGTGGTTTATGTAGTAGGGTTTGTTTTGAGTTGCTGGTTTCAGGGAAGGGAAGAGAGCTGGGCACTTGGCTGATGAGAGCATTTGCTTCTTTCCTGGTCTACAGAGGGAAGTCACAGGTTGCCCTGAAGATCATCCGTAATGTGGGCAAGTACCGGGAGGCTGCCCGTCTAGAAATTAATGTTCTCAAGAAAATCAAGGAGAAAGACAAGGAGAATAAGTTGTGAGTGTCTGCAAGAAGTAGGAGGGGGTCACTCAATGGGGCAGCATCCTCTAGTCCCAGCTGTCTGGACCCTGGGGACTTCTCAGTGTCCTGCATGTATTTGGTACTGGTTCCTCAAAACACTCACGCAGGGAGTTTGATAGGTGTTCTTTCTGTAAAGAGCCCTTGGAGTCCAGGCTTTACCCTACCTTGCTTTGTGTTCTGAAGTACCCAGCCCTGCGTTTATGAGTTAGGGACCTCACAGGTTTGTGACACTGCTCAGACACTTAAAGAAGAGAGTTTTTCCTTGGCAGCTAGATACCAGCCAACTTCTCTACAGGCACTTAACTACAGAGCACTTCAGCAAAGGGGATGCGCCTGCCCAGGTCAAGAAGATCAGCAGTGGGCTGGAGAGATAATTCAGAGGTTAAGAGCACTAGTTGTTCTTCCAAAGGTCAAGAGTTCAATTCCCAGCAACCACATAGTAGCTCACAACCATCTATAGTGAGATCTGGTGCCCTCTTCTGGTGTGCAGGTGTACATGCAGACAGAACACTGTGTACATAATAAAGAAGTAAATCTTAAAAAGAAGTCCAGCAGTACCTGGAGACCCGTGCTGTACTGGTGCAATTCTAGCTGCCCCTTAGTAACTGTGTATGAGCTGGGATCAAAGTATAGCCCCTTCATACAACAGGAAGTATAGTTCTTGCTCACAACACATCTGTGTGATCTGAGACTTGCTTTGTATCTTGGTGTGCAAAACAGTGGCTTTATCTGGGACAAGGTGAGGCAGAGCTTACACCTCCACTTACCCTTTTCCTCCAGCCTATGTGTCCTCATGTCTGACTGGTTCAACTTCCATGGTCATATGTGCATCGCTTTTGAGCTCCTGGGCAAGAATACCTTTGAGTTCCTGAAGGAGAATAACTTCCAGCCTTATCCCCTACCACATGTCCGGCACATGGCCTACCAACTCTGTCACGCACTTAGATGTAAGTGTCCACTGGAGCATGAAATACTTTACCCTCAAAGCAGTCACCTGGTGGTCTTGCTGTCTGTCCTCCAGTATACTGTTGAACATTCTGTAAGGTCTCTGGCTGAAAAGTCCTTCTGTCTTCAGATAGGAATCTCGGTACAAGGATGGAAAAATCTGAGTTCCCTGGATGGGCCAGGCTCTTCCCCAGGTGCTTAGGAAGAAAATAGCAAAGTGCTCTAGGAGTGGTCTAGCTATTGACTCTGCTTTTACCTATATGGAAATGAGGAAAAGGTAGAAGGTGGACCTGACAGATCCTCAGGTCCTGCTATCCAGAGACCTTTCTCAGTTATCTACCAACCTTGAAAAGCAGCTTTGATGGACTTTGTACCATTGTAGGATTTATGTAGAAAGGCACCTTGGAAAGTGACAAGTGAAAGGCATAGAACTAAGATGTGTAGGGCCTGAGTTGGTGACTGGAAAAGAACCAGCAAGTAAGGGGCACAGCTCTGCAAAGGTCGAATATGTTGACTCACTCACTCCAGTGGAGAAGGGACATGCTGGAGAGTCTCTGGCTCAGGTGGGGTCACAGAATTGTGAAGATCTTACAGGCCAAGTGGGAACTTTGAAGTTGAAAAGTTAAGAGTGGTAGAAAGTGCCAGTGAAACAGATTGGAGGCAGAAGGCTTTCTTGTTCAGGGATAGCTTCATAGGCATGTGATCCCACAGTCCCCTCTGGTGCAGTGAGGCCTGTTAGTTGACACAGCTAGTCCAGAGGAAAAGGGAGTACTGATTCTGAGATGCATCTGAAGTTGTAGAATCTGTACATCTTTGCCTCTGTAGAGAATGGTAGAGGGATTTTTTGATGGAAAACATTCCTTTTGTGCCTTCTGAGGGCTTATGAGGCCGCCCCACAGAGAGCTCTTGACTAGGACCTCAGTGTTTGCTTCTCCTTCCCCTAGTTCTACATGAGAACCAACTGACCCACACAGACTTGAAGCCAGAGAACATCTTGTTTGTGAATTCTGAGTTTGAAACCCTCTACAATGAGCACAAGGTAGAACACTGACTGGGTGGGCAAGAGTATGGCCCTGCTCCAAGGTAGGTCACCTACCTGGTCAGACTGACCTAGCTGGCATGCCTTGCCTTCAGAGCTGTGAGGAGAAGTCAGTGAAGAACACCAGCATCCGAGTGGCAGACTTTGGCAGTGCCACATTTGACCATGAACATCATACCACCATTGTGGCCACCCGTCACTATCGCCCACCTGAGGTGATCCTTGGTGAGTGGCTTTATAGCCTCCAATATTGTTTACATTGGACAGCTACCAAAGTGCATAGCTGGATGTGGTGGTGTACACTTGTATTCTAAGTCCTTAGACGGTAGAGGCAGAAAAGATCAGGCCAGGCCAGCCTTGGGCAACACAAGACCCTGACTCAGTGAGGCAGGTGGTGGTAAGCAGAACCTATCAGTCTGTCATCCAGGACTAGACAATACCCGAGACACTGAGGTAGTCTTGGTCTTAGTCAGAAACAGCTTTATTAGTGGGGCTTGGGCAAGAGTTCTGCCAGCCAGAGTGACAGCTTCCTGGGGACTTGGGGTGCTGGGTCTCATGTCTTAACATCTTGGCTTACAGAGCTGGGCTGGGCACAGCCCTGTGATGTCTGGAGTATTGGCTGCATTCTCTTCGAGTACTACCGCGGCTTTACACTCTTCCAGGTATAGTACTGAGTTGGTAGGTTGGAGGGCACATGGGCAGGAAGCTCTGTGTGGTTGAGGAATTGATGTGTTCCATCCCTATAATGTGAATCTAGATTCTTAAGGGTTATAGTTGCTTAGGGAAACGAATTAAGAGAGTCTAAAGCAAGTAGGGAGGGTTTCCTCAAGGACAAGACTGGGTACAAACAGATTCTGTCTGGACAAGGACATATCATAGGCATCCTATGGCACAAAGAACCAACCTGGTGTGTAGTTAGCCAACCAGGTCCACAGCCTGGTTCCAGACCTATATGGGCTGCCACCAGGTTGGGTTTTCCTCTACTGGAGCAAGAAGAGATCTTGACCTATCAAGTAGGCAGAGGTTGGGCCTAATTCCTACTTATTCTGTCCCTGGTCTTCTGCAGACCCATGAAAACAGAGAACACTTGGTTATGATGGAGAAGATCCTAGGGCCCATCCCATCACACATGATCCACCGCACTAGGTAAGTCTGGGTCAGCAGGGTACTAGAGAATATAGCCTTTACCAAGTACTCTGTGGTTCTCTAAGCTCCTGAATAGCCTTTACTGTATGTCCCTTGAACCAGCCTGGATAAAGCTATTGCCCTGACTTACTGAGTCAGGCCCATACCTCTTTTCTGGCCCTGCCACCTGAAGTCTGACTAGGAGCTACTTTTTCCCACTTCCCCCCTGAGCCCGGACCCTAAGGGCTTTCTTACTCCTTGATTCCCTTTCTCCTCCCCATTGACTTTCCAGGAAGCAGAAATATTTCTACAAAGGGGGCCTGGTTTGGGATGAGAACAGCTCTGATGGGCGGTATGTGAAGGAGAACTGCAAACCGCTGAAGGTCAGTTTCTGGTTCCCCAAGCTCAGCTCATGCCAAGGAGACCCCAGGCACTGGGCAAACAAGCAGCAGAATCAGGATGGGTGGCCAACAGCTGCCCATCATCCCAGTTCTGTGTGAGGCAGCACCTAAGGCTACAGGGTACTGGCAGTGAGGCTTTCTGCAAGCTGTCCCTGTGGGGCCCTTAGCCCTGCCCCTGTCCACAAGGTGGCTACGAATATAATGGGGAAATACCTGGAAGAGCATGCTGTCAGATTGCTGCTTCCTGTCCCTCTCCTCAGAATTTTGGGAAGAACTAGGCAGGACTGAGGCAAGGGGGTGGGAAGACCTAGATGTGGCCAAAAGGAGGCTTGTCAACTGTAATTTGGTACCTGGACTAGTGCATTTCAGAGGTGATTTCTATACCATCAGAACTTCGCATGTGGGGTAGAGGCACCAGCCCATGAAGATCCCACCCGGTAGCCTAAGTTCTGAGCATGAAAGGAAAGGAGCGGCTGCTCTGTCTTGGAGGGCAGAAGTAGTCCTCCAAGGAGGCACCACCTCCTCAACCATCCCAGCAAGGCACCCCAGAGGCAAGGGACTGTGGTGGCCTCCCACAACCCTGCTGTCACACTGAGGTACCTTGTGTCCTTGAGCAGAGTTACATGCTCCAGGACTCCCTGGAGCACGTGCAGCTGTTTGACCTGATGAGGAGGATGTTAGAGTTCGACCCTGCTCAGCGCATCACACTGGCAGAAGCCTTGCTGCACCCCTTCTTTGCTGGCCTGACCCCCGAGGAGCGGTCCTTCCACAGCAGCCGTGACCCCAGCAGATGACAGGTGCAGGCCATCATATGAAGAGTTGGAGAGCTGGACTGGGCTGCTGGCCCCTCTTCTCCAGTCTCTCCCACTGGCCTCAGAGCCAGAGCCACCTCTGAACAGTGCAATGTGAAGGATGGCAGGAGCCTGCAAGGGATGGGGGATGTGGTGCCCAGCTGCCAGAAAGCACAGATTGGACCCAAGCTATTTATATGTTGTAAAGTTATAATAAAGTGTTTCTTACTGTTTGTAATCCCCTGGTACCAGTGTGTCCATCTCCAGGCTCCCTGCCTTCTCCCTTCTCTGACTGACTTATTTAATAAAGTCTTTCTCAGCAGCTCAGCTTGTGGAAAGCTAAGTGTGGATTGGAGCAGACACAAAAAGACTAGCCCAACAAGTTAGCAAGAAGCTGGAGCATCCCTCTAGGGCAGTGGTTCTCAACATGTGGGTCATGACCCCATTGGGGGTGGGAAGGTCAAACAACTTTTTCACAGGACCACCTAAGACCACCAGAAAACACTACAATGCATAATAAGAGTAAACTGTTTTGAAGTGGCAATGAAAATTTTACAGTCGCAGTATTTGGAAAGGTTGAGAACCACTGCTCTAGGGTTATAGAGAGTTGAGTTTTGGCCCCAGGATAGGGATGAGGTGTAAGACTTGCCAGACCAAGAAGGCGCTCGGCATTTCTCATTTCAAGGGACACACGGCTCCCTATAGCTAACCAAGGAGAATCTGGTTTTGCCTTATCCATCATGTCCCTATGTACATAACCATACCAACAATCAGTGATCAGGGAAGGCTCCTAGGGATTAGGGAAACGGCACTTCACACTCTACAAAGCAGTTCAGATAGCAAAGAGCTCTGTCACTTTATTTTAGTGCTGGCTTTGGGTTCCCCAGGAGCTGCATGCATTAGTGACAGATTTGACCACTTGACTGAAAACAGCAACTCGGCAGGAACTTCCAAAAAGAGCTGCAGGTAGGAGTAGAACACTTTCAATAACTCTAGAGAGGTCCAGGCAAAGGGCAAGGAGAAGAGGGTGAGTCTTAAGTCTGACCACTTCAGGGTCACCAGAACTTAATGCTAGTAATCACCTTCAGGATCAGAGTCCTACCTTATTTTGTAAGTGTCTAGTAACTTGTAGTGGCTGCCTGCTGCCCAAATTGTAACCCTGCCTTTAGAAAAGAGGCCTAGCTTGAAAGCAACAAAGTCCTGACATGCAGGTGATGCTCCCATTCCTCTTGCCTCTTTTCTATAGCTGGGGATTATTTTAGAGAAAAGATGAAATAAAGGAAAGGCTATCACCATCTGTTCCTGGCCATGCTCCGGTAAGTAAAGAAGCCTGAAATCCATGGTACCAGGGTTTACCTTCTACCCAAACATCTTAGTGAGCCCATCTGCCTGTCCACCAATACCCTGCAACCAGGGATGGACACAGCAGGAAGAAGCCTCAAAATACAAGTCCTTTGCAAAGGTTTCTGCTAAGGCTCCAGGCATGGTCCTATCTCACTAACCTGTAGGACCCAAGCCCAGTAAGATCCTGAGAATAATGAATGCCCTAGGATCTGAGCAGTGCGATGTTTCCATGGCTTCCCCAGTAAGGTCATCCAGAACTGAGCTCATTTTTGGTGTTAGAGACAGGCCACTTGTCCCGAGTCTGCATACCTGGGAAGGGCAACTATAAAGGATTAAAACCCAGATTTAAGAACTGGGGTGAAGTCATAGCAGGAGGGAGGACATGACCTGGGACCGCTGTAGAGGATCATTTCCAGAGACAGAAGGGGCAGACGAGGAGTATTTATGGGCAAGGAGGTAGGAAGTGATGGCCTAGGGCAGAAGCACCAGGGAGCTTCCTCTGGCTCAGCACCAAGCTCTTCTAGGGTTTCCCTAATACTGAAAAGCTGCATCCTGAAAGTCTGAATCCCAACCAGGAAGTGGGCACTGTTGGGAAGTGGGCACTGTAGCTTGACAGGCACGAAACTGCTAAAGGTGACAGCAAAGCAGCCAGTCTAAAATCTCACCATAGGCACCATCCCATGTACTCCTCAGGAAAAGTCCCAACACAAAGTTGGATCATCTCAGGAGAGTCCAAAGTTTCCAAACTTGGGTGGCCCTGGGGGAAAGCAGAGACACAGCTCTCAGGATCTAAGGAGAACACAGGTCTGTCTTCTGGACAGCTGCCATGCAGCCTGATCTACATGATTAGAGGAAGAGGGGGCTAGCTGGCTGCAGGGCCAGAGAGAGCATGGGAGAGACATAAAGCCTTCTGAAATGGAGTAGGTGGAAGCCCCAAAAGGCCTTGGCCCACCCCACAAGGTGCCAGCCCATGCCCAGTGGCTGTAAACCTGAAACAGTCTTAGAGCTGCCTATGTCTGTAAACAAAGCCCCACTTGAATGGAGGCAGGTAGGATAGAAAGATGCCTGGAGCCACTGGTCTATTCCTGACATGCATGCCAGTGGGAAAGCCTTCCCTGGTGAAGGGAAGGTGGCAGGCAAGTTCTGCTCTCTCACAGAAGAAACAAACTGAACAGATACTCTACAAGGTCCACAAAGCTTCACATCCTTAAGGCGTCCGTTGTTGGGTTTGGTGGCAGGAATGCAGGGGAATACAGGGTCCAACTGCCCAGAACCCTTCTAGGCAGAATGTAGGGGTATGACAAACTTGCAGCCGAAGGGTGAGTGGTAGTTGATGCCAACCTCCTGGAAGACCTGCTGGGGAATGCCAATGTCACACAAATAGACTCGGCCTGCATGCTCCCCCAGGGGCAGAGGCAGGCCCAGTGCCAGGGACCATTTGGCATCAATGCCCTGTTCAACTTCATGCACAGGAGGGTCTATGCTGAGCACTGGTGCCCGGTTCTGGTTGGCCCAGGCCACAGCTGCCTTGTACCAGGGCTGATCCCGCAGGAAGGCATTCTCAGGGCAATCCAAGCAGTTGATAACCAGGTCCACAGGGCTAGTAGGAAGATCTGCAGATGGAAAGAATGCATCTGAAAATTCCTGGAGCAGACAGCAGACCAAACCAGGCCTCAGGTAGCTCCAGGGACACCTGGTTTTCTAGATAGTACCACTCCAAAGATCAGCCTTCTCAAGGGCATAAAGCCCTCACCTCCTCTGCCTTGCAGCTAGGGCTTTACATCTGACTAACCCCAATGATGCCAGCCTTCTCAGGGATGCTCTCAGGGTCCAGCAGAAAGACCACCTGGCAATAGGTGTTTCTATTCAAAGGCTGGCCTGTACATCGTACTCTCTAGCCAGCTTGCCCTTCCGCAGGAATTCCTCATGCACATGGATCCTCCACTCAGTCCAAACTCAGGAACAGGGAAAAACAATCTCTGTTCTCCCAGAGCTTAAAGGTCTCTAACAGCCAGTGAGATGGTTCAGTGCTGCCAGGCCAGATGACCTGAGTTTAATCCCCAGGACCCACATGGTGGGGGAGAAAACTGACTTCTCTAAGTTATCCTTTAGACCTCCATGAACATGCCATAATGTGCACATCCACACAGACTTAAGTAACATGTAATAGCAATGTATTTTTTCCTTAAAAAAAAAAAAAAAAAGAGAGAGAGCTGGAGTGATGGCTCAGAGGTTAAGCACACCCACTCTTCTTCCAAAGGTCCTGAGTTCAATTCCCAGCAACCACATGGTGGCTCATAACCATCTATAGTAAGATCTGGTGTGCAGGCAGAATGTTGTATAAATAATAAATAAATCTTAAAAAAAAAAAAAAAAAAGAAAGAAAGAAAAGACTTCTCTGCTCTGACTAGACTATAGTCCTCTGTAACAGTAGGGTCAGGAAGTCTCAACATGAATGCACGCTAGGACTAACTTGACAGAAACAGTGACAACAGAAAGTCTTGACATGTATGCAAAGCTAGGATTAACCTGACAGGAACAATAATGAGACTAAACTGCACAGTCATTATTATCCCCAAGCTCCTGGAGCAGCTGCCACAGGAAGATTTTTAGATAGCCATAGGAAGGACTGGCTGGAACATGGCACCGCATGTTCAGACTGCAGTCCATTCCCAGCATTCTTCTTAGAGCTCAGCCTACTTAATGATAGTGCTCAATTAGAGACTCACAGCTTCCCTACTTAAAAACTCATGAGTATAAAGTTCCTGTAGGTCATGAATCAGTCAACAGATTGAGTGGAACCCTTAAAACAAAAAACAAAAAAAAAAAAAAAGTGGAGCCTTTTGTATGTGCACAGAAACCTGTGGTTCTGGTCTAGGCTCCACACTTGCCATGTGGCCTCTGGCAAGGTCTTTCTCTCTTGGACCATCTTTGCTCTCTTATCCTATTTTCACTTAAATCCCACTTACAGTGTAGGAATTTCCTACACCAAAACTGTGCTTCCTAAGTATCCCAGGCCTCCACCTGGCTTTCAGGCTGTTGCACCTCCTCCTCCCTCCCTGACCCACTCCTTGCCTGCAGAAACAAAAGAACTCAGTCCTCTGACTCTCCTTTTCCAGACTAATGACAGCTTCTGTGCCCCTCAACACAGCCTCTGAACGCGAGACTGGATCCTTCCTTTTAGTCTAGAGTCACAGAATTTCCTGCTTGAGCAGCGGTGGTCCCAATTCCTGAACACCCAACAAACATCTAACCTGAGGTGTTCTTTCTCTGACAAGTCCCACTTCAGAGGCAATTTAATCAGGTCAAAAAAATTCACAGCATTCTCTCTCTGTGTCTCTCTCACACACAGAGAGCTCTATTTTTATTTTATGTCTATGTATAAATGTACACTACATGTGTAGATACCACAAGACAGTGTCAGATACCTTGACCTGGAGCTACATATATTTTTGAGCTGCCATGAAGGTACTGGGAATTGAATCCAGGCCCTCAGAAAGTAGAGCAATTGCAATTAACCACTGAGCCATCTCTCCAGCTCCTTGTCTTTTCAGTTTTATTGAGTTGCCCAGGCTGGCCCCTAAAAGCTGAGAACCTCTCTACGTAGGCCTCCTGAGCTGCTCACTGGAGCCACTCCTATTTCTTTTCTTGCTTCTCTCCAGTAATCTGACTCTAACTTCACAAATGACTCAAAAGCTAACCACTTTTCACCACCTCCTCTTAGCATAACTACTGTCTCAGCTATCTGCTACCCCTAATTCTCCTAAGAGCATCTAGAACCCTCTGTATCCCAAAGCTTGTCTAGGAGCTGAGTTGGGTCAGAAACAGGTTTGAGTCTATGAGTTTGAGGTTAGCCTGGTCTACAGAGTGAGGTCCAGGCCAACTGTGGCTATACAGTGAGATTCTGTCACAAAGAAATATCCTAGTAGATAATCTTTCTGCTGGTGCCACCAATGACTCTCCATCCCACCTGGAGTCAAATCTCAAACCACTGTAGTGACCTCCTCCAAGACTCTTTACCATCCAACTCAGAAGCACTCTCCTCTATGCCTTCCAGCATGCTCTGTTCTTCCTGCTGCATTTTACTCCGTATCTGACCTAATGATACTTACTTGTAGGTTCATCTCTCCTAACCACAGTCTGAATCCCATCATGGGAAAACAATTTTATTTCTTTGAGACAGGGTCTCACTATGTAGCCCTGGAACTTGATATGTACACCAGGATGGCCTTGAGCTCACAGAGATCAGCCTGTCTCTGCCTCCAAGTATTGTGATTAAAGCTATGTACCACCACATGTAGCTGGGAAAACGGATTAAAAAAAAAAATCATTGCCATGTTTATTCCCAGAACTGGGACTAGTGCTTGTCCCGTAAATATTTATGAAATGAGATAGTGGATATCTAGTTCTTTTTGAGTGGCCAAAAGGGTAGGGCTTGGGCTTTGTCCTATAGGTAATTTAAAGACCCCTTGGAAACAGAACATTGTGTGTGTATGTGTGCATGTGTACATACATACACATGTACTTCCCCAGAGATTCTTGCTATATAGTCCCAGCTGGCCTCAAACTCAAGAACATTCTGTCCCTATTTCCTACCCATGTGATGCCTTTCTACTTGGCCCCACCAGGTGGCACCATCAGACTGCCATGCTACCAAGGACACAGGAAGCTTTGACCCATACTGAGAGGCACTTTTTTGTGAAGCCAGGTCCTTACATAGAAAATGTTCTACCTTTGGGCTACACCGCAGTGCTGATGCTTACTTACCTCTTAGGCTAGACACTTGCTGACCTTGGGTCTTGCTGAAGAGAGACAGTTCATTGGTGATAGACTCCAGCATCTTGACAAAGTTAGGAAGGAAGAGGATGACTTGTACATCATGGTTGGCTAGGTGCCTCCCACAACTGATACCCTGAGCCCCCTTCACATGGGGCCCGCACAGCAGGGCTACTGTAGGCCTCTGGTGGACATTCTTAGGATTCAACCTAGAACACACAAGTGAAGAAGCAGTTACTGGACAGACTGGGCCAATCCCTTCAGTCCCCATCACAAAGACAGATGCCTGTTGTTCTCAAGGGCACCTTAACTCTCCCCACTGCTGGCCAAGCCCTAGGCCCCAGAGAAACCCAAGCCCTCTACAAGTCTGCCAGGCTTGTAGCATGGCCCTCACTGCCTGTTCTTCCCACTAGTTAACCCACAACAAAGTAACATACAACTCTGTTTGTCAGAACTATGTTCTGACTCAAGAACATCTTCATGTGAACAGTTAGGTCCAAAACTCCATGTGGTGGAACTGCTCCATCTCTGACCCTAACCCCCCAAGGTTATTTGACTCCAGCGATGTCAGGCTCTTCATTCTTTCCTGCAGTGGTAAGGCTCTATCCTGCCCATCCTCAAATGATGTCCTGTGACTAAACAGCCTTTACTTTTTGGCAACATAATATTTTATTGACTATTTCAGAATTGCACATCATGCATCCCAATCACATTGACTTCCCAGTCCTCCAAGGTCTGCCCCCACCATTGTGCACATACAAAAAAAAAAAAAAAAGAATAAAGAAAAAAAAGAGTAAGAAAGAAAAAGGCAATAAGGCAATGGTGGTGCATGCCTTTAATCCCAACACAGGGAGGCAGGGGCAGGAGGATTCTCTGTGTTTGAGCCCAGCCTGTTCTACAGAGTGAGTTTCAGGACAACCAGGGCTACACAGAGAAACCCTGTCTACAAAAAAACAAAAAACAAAACCAAGCAAACAAACAAACAAAAAAACCCCACACCAATAGTCCAATTTATGTGGTTGATATACTCACTGGGGCATGATCAAATTCCTAGTGTCCAGCCCCTTAAAGAAAGCTGAGTCCTTCTGTACCTGCACCCCCACCAGAAACCATCAACTGTGACAGCATCCCTGTCACAGCTTTTAAGAGTTCTCTTAAAGTTCCTGTTCTATTTTGGGGAGTAGGAGTTGGGGTTGTCACTAAAGCTTTCCATGTCCCTCTTTCTCAACTGTGAGTCTACACTCATCAATGCCACTGTAAAAGTAGCTTCCTTGCCCTTTACGGTCAGTGGGAGCACAAACAACAGACATTCACATGGTTTCTGGCAATGGCATGTACTATGGACCTCAGCAGTTTCCAGTGGCGAGAGACCACAGGCATCAACATGGCCCTTTGCAACAGCACAGGCTATGAGCAGCCACGTGTCCCTTGGTGGTAACACAAAGCCTTCTCTCACACCTGTCACTCCTGTCGAGTCTCTAGTTTGGCCTCTCTCCACCACACATGTACCTCTCTGCTCCTCATCTTTCCTACCTCCCCATTTCATATTCATTTGTCATAGTGGCATTGGAAACTGCAGTGTGTCACATAGTATTATTTTCTTACCCAAACAGTTTTACATGCAAATATTCATTGGTCTGGCTCAAGACCTCTTGTCTCTGACACACCATAAATACTAGACTCATCTAGGTTATCCTGCTGCTGCCCAGAGTCAAGGTAATCTTGCAGTGAGGCAGGGCACCTGGAACAGGCTTTGTGGGAGTTCCAGGCTGCTGCACATCCCCCTATCCTCGATGTTAGCTGCCCTGAGGCTCACCAGGTTCTACCTTCAAGTTCATAGCCCTCAGGCAGCACCCAGGCTCTAGAACCCTGACTACCAGTAAGGCAGGCAGTAGCCCCAAGCTGGAGGCTATCTGGCTGACTCAGGACCAGCTCCACTTGGCAACTGGCTCCTCCACACAGCCCAGAAGCCCACAGACAGAGCAGAGGCTGGAGTGGACTCACCCAAAGTGCTGGATCTGAGCCAGGACAGCAGCAGAGCCGGTCAGCCCCAAAGGCCTTGCAAACATCCCACCTTTCAAACTCTGAGCTACTTTTTCTTTGCTTTCTAGATCAAGGCTCTCACCTCTCACTCATGCTAACTTTTCTCCTCTTCTCAACGCCTACTGTCCTTGATTATTTGCCAATCCAGGTTTGCTCCTGAGGTGCCAATAATCTGATGAGGGCAGTGCTGTGGACGACTCCTATTATTTTCTAGGGAGTTGTGTGAATGAATGGAAATAGAAATTCTCAACTGAGATTTTTAGGCATCAGGGCAGGACCTGACTTGAAGAAAAGTCTATTTTCCTGCTAGTCACAGCTGACATGCCTCTGTCTTATGAGAGCCAATGCTAAGGAGGTTTGGATCAGCCCTGGATTGATCCCACAACACAGGCAGCAAGGTAGAGAAGAGGTGAACTGCAAGACTTTGGGGTAGAACAGTGTCAATCACCATCACCTACAGGGAGGGAGATTACTGGTACTGCCAAGACAGAAAAGAATTTCAGGACTTCTCTTCACAAAGATACTTCAGAGAACTTAGCAGCAAACTCTACACAGACACCAAGCGAGTCACTACCCCATTTTCTCTGCCTCTAGACCCGCAGTTCTCAACCTGTAGGCTGTGATCCCTTTGTGTGTGGGGTGTTGAACAACCCTTTCAAAGGGATTGTGTCAGGTATTTACATTATGATTCATAACAAAAACACAATTATGCAGTAACAACGAAGATAATGTTATGGCTGTGTCACCACAACATGAGGAACTGTAGTAAAGGTCACAGCATTAGAAGTGGTGAGCCATGCAGGAGGAACAGCAAAACACCTGTAGAACTCACGGAATGAGGCCCACTGGTTAGCACACGAGACACGCTAGGTGTCTTGGAGAGGCACAACCCCAAGGACTAAGTGTCCTGAGGACTACTTGCTATATGGAGCACAGCTCTGTTGTCCTTGTGGTCACCATATCCTTCCTAATATATGAGCTGTAGGAAAACTCTACCAAGGCTTCCAGTCCCTCACCAGGCAGCATCACTGACAGTCACAATAATGCTTGATCTCTTTCAGGCATTGCTGCTGGAACAGACTAATGATTCACCCACCACCCTTGAAAAAAAATGAAGAGATACAGATTGTTAGCAATGACCACTATCCTTAGAAAGAACTTGGAAATACAGATTGTTTAGCAAGGTTAGGTAAAGATGTTTTTGTTAGTGGCTCTGGTGGAAAATCTTAGAGAACAGTTTGAAGTTCAGGAAAGTACATTCTTAATAGTAAAACCAGAGACTTTTTGAAGTTGGTGAGCAGGAACAACAGCCTAGAGTAGGACTGGCTGTTGTGAGACTCTCAAGCTGGGCAGGTGACTGAGATGACATTCCTTATACTTGATTTTGCCCTCAATTTTCTGTTATGCTTTAATAAAAATTATTAATGAGTAGATGTGCACCTTAAAGATTTAAGGTGGAAATGGTTGGTTATTTTTTATATAAAAGTTTAGATTTGTGATTCTTCTAAGGCTAGGTGGTGGTAGTGCACACTTTTAATCCCAGCACTCAGGAGGCAGAAACAAGTGGATCTTTGTGAGTTTGAGGCCAGCCTGGTCTACAGAGTGAGTTCCAGGAGAGCCAAGGCTACACAGAGAAACCCTGTCTTGAAAAACCAAAAAGAAGAAAAGAAGGAGGAAAAGAAGAGGAGAAGAAAGAGAAGGCGGAGAAAGAGGAGAGGAAGCAGCAGCAGCAAAGTCACAAGAAGCTGGCTAGAAAAGAAGGCACTGGTGAGGCACGCACAGGCTGCCCCCACAGTTTCTAGAAAGCCACTTAATGGCTTCCAAAACTCTTCTCCCCACTGAACTCATTCCAAAACTCATTCTTACTCTCACTGTGAGAGTAGGATATGCAGGAAGCTATTCCTCCTCGGGAGTCTCTTTCCTCTTCCTGCACAGGAACATCAGGGGCCCTGCACAGCAAAGAACTTGCCCACGCAAAACACAAAGAGGAACGAATACTCGTAACTCTACAAAGCAAGAAGTAGTGGCCAGAGTGAAATCTATCAATTCTGGATCAATCTTGTTTTCGTTAAGACTGTTTTAGAACCACTGTCCAGCTCATTGTAGCCAGAGAATTCCTAGATACTTTCTCTGCTTCCTTCACTATGAAACTCATTGTATTTCCCAAAAGACTTCCCCAGACTACTAGAGGACATGAGCAGTGTGGGGTGTCACTGGTATGCTCAGTGTCGAGCAGAAGACCTAGAACACACCCCCTGGTAAGACCATGCTCTGCACTAACAGCGGCCCTTGGGCAGGCAGAAAGCACCTGTCCACTAGGTGCTCAAGACTTGGTTGGGCTGACCTGGAGCTCCTATGGATTCAAATGCTAATTGCTTGCTCCCCAAGTTCCTCACTAGCAAATCCTCACGTGTCTAAAATGATGTGGTGTAAACCTTGCCTCCCAAATTGTCCCTGATTGGCAAATAAAACGCCTACACCTGGCTGGGCAGGAAAGTGGTAGGTGAAGCATAGGTTCTCAGGCTTTTGGGAGAGAGAGGAGGAAGGAGAAAGGAGCAGGTCACCACGGTTAGGATGAAGCAGCAACACGTGGCCAAAAGCAGTTTACTCTGAGGACTGCCCTGACGGAGCAGGAACAGCTCAAGTGGATGGGGTTTGGGGACGGGAAACAAGTTGGCTTAGAGGGCTAATATCTGCCCAGTCATAGGTGTAATAAGGCTTATTAAAAATCTAACAGGTTTCCATGTCCATTTATTTCTAAAATAGTGGGTTAAGGGATAACTGCTACCTTAATAACTATATGAACCAAATATTAATAATTCCACAACAAAGACTAATGTGCTTTCTAGTGAAAGGTTGAGTGTCAAAGGGTAGATCTCTGCAAGGTTCTTTAAAGTCAGGCCTGACAAACAGCAGAGATCTCAAAGAACCAGACACTGCTATCAGCAAAGAAGGAAGAGTAAGGACTTCCAGGAGATGAGTAAGAGAAAGGGCAAAGAACCTTGGCAGCATAAAGGGCTCAGATGGGACGGGGACTGCCTGGCAGCAGCTCCTATGTGCATGTGGAATGTGTGGGCTGACCAGATAGGCACTGCCACACCACATGCAGCACTGCCAGTCTAGAGCCACTCACCTGTTGGGTCCTCCAAGAAGAGTCAGTGCCATCTGACTGGCACACACACCAGTCATCTCAAGCCTCCGCTCTAAGGTCAGACCGTGCTTCTCAGCCACAGATAAAAGCTTTTTATGTAGCTCATAGGAAATACTTGGGACCACCAGGCCAGAGTCTGTGGTAAAACAGAGGCAAGGAGCAAGGAAAACGTATTATAAGAAATCAAGTTTTTAAAAAAAAAAAAAAAAAAAAGAGCATTTTATGCAGATTCTGCACATGCCAGCCTTTTTTTTTTTTTTTTTTTTTGAGACAGCATCCAAGGCTTAAGCTTATGTAGTCAAGAATGACCCTGATCTCCAAATCCTCCTGTCTCTACCTCCTAATTTCTGGAATTACAAGCAAGCACAGCCATTTTCAGTTTATTCAGTAATGAGAATTGAGCTGAGAACTTGCATGT
This sequence comes from Psammomys obesus, assembly GCF_907164565.1. Classification (NCBI taxonomy): domain Eukaryota; kingdom Metazoa; phylum Chordata; class Mammalia; order Rodentia; family Muridae; genus Psammomys; species Psammomys obesus. The sequence continues at coordinate 19,108,027 of NW_026596039.1, read as the reverse complement.
TAGGCAAAAACTACCAAATAAACTTTATTCTACACCAAACTTTTTAAGATCACCAGTCATGTTGGAGTACAACTTCAATCTCAGCATTCTGAAGGCAGAGGCAGTCCGATTTCAAGTTAGAGGTAAGCCTGGTCTACACAGTGAGTTCTAGGACAGCCAGAGTTGTGTAGAGACTCTGTCTCAACAAGACCAAGCCACCTTCAAGGCTAAGGCATGCTTGAGGAGTAAATGACAACCTATATAACATATTCTAGATCAGTAGTTCCTCAACATGTGGGTCATAGCCAGGGTGGGGAGTCTCAAATGACCCTTTCACAGGGGTCAACTAAGACCATCCGAAAACACAGAAATTTATGCTATGATTCATAACAATTGCAAAATTACAGTTATAAACTAGGAATGAAATGATAAGGCAGGGGGTCAGCACAACATGAAGAAACATATGAAACGGTGGTAGCCATGGGGAGGTTGAGAACCCTGCTCTAGATCAAATCAACAAAAAACAGGGAGAAACTTGCCTTCCATCCTTAGCAATTCAGCTTAGGCCACTATGCACAGATGTCACAGCATCCCGTCACAATAAAACTACACACTTTCCCAAAGTTTTCCTCATAAACAGGCTGCTCCTTTTCCCCAAGAATTGGAAAAGATACTAACTAGCCTTCTGGCCCCTCTAAACACTGTTATTTTCATCAATTTCTTGGCAGGAATTTCCACCCATTTGCTCTCTGCTTCCTCTTATTTCTCTCTTTCACTTAGTTTAAGAAATTTAGCCAGCAACTTGTTTTCTCCAATAATTTGTCATTTTCTCCCTATTTGCATATTACCCGACGTTCTGGCCATCAGACAGGAATACAGCGAAACAACTGTCAAGCTACTTTAAAAAACATTTTTCACTCGCCAGAAGCAAAATTCTAAGAATTCTGTCCAGCACCTAGTATACTTGGGAAAAGTTTATGTGGTGTACCCCACGTATAGCAGTATCTGCAGACCAGAAACATTTCAGAGATCAGACCAAAGTAAAAACTTGTGATCTGAAGCCCTTGCCTTAGTATAGAAGGTCTCCTTCTCCCCAAGATAACACGCTATCTTACAAATGCAATGCTGGACTGGCCCTAGAGGAGCAGACCCACTGACAAAGAAGACCTTTTAGTTTCCTGTCTGAGGAAGCAAATACAGACAGCTCAGAGGCTAGGCGTGCTGGCTGCTCTTTCAAAAGATCCAGATTGGATTCCCAGCACCCATATGGCAGCTCACATCTGTACCTCCAGTTCCAGGGAACCTGACTTGTCTGGCTTCTGTGGGTACTGCACATACTTAGTACAGACATACATGCAGCCAATTAATATTAATACACATCTAAAAACCACAAACAACAACAAAACAAAATCAGAGGAGGGCACACTATCTGCATTTAGCATTTTGGACCCCATATCCTCAACTCCTTCGAGTAGGGAGGTGGCCCTTTCACGCCAGTAGCCATGGTTTCCTTGCATCTCTGTCTTAAATATAGGCAAGAGCTCAGCAGATGGTCAAATATATAGACACAAACCTCACGACAGTTATGATCTAGCCTAAAAACACTAGTTTTCTTTTGGTTTTTTGAGACAGAGTTTCCTCTGTGCAGCCCTGGCTACCCTGGGCTCGAATATACATCGAGCCCCCTGTTTCCGCCTCTGGGATTAAAGGCGTGTGCCACCATACCCAGCTGAAACATTAGTTTTCTTGTGGTTTTATCATCATTCCACTGCTCCATCATCCTGTTTAGAAAAGCCTGACTGCCCCACTGTTCATTTCTAGAGAAATTTCTTTTACTTCTATCACGAATCCAGTTCTGGCTGTGCAGATTATCCAAATCAGACACAAGAAGGCTATTGCTATGGACTTTATCAAAAGGAACCAAGCAGAAAGTTCAATTCTATAGCATTCAGGCCTCTGTTTTCTCAAGTAAGGCAGTATAATACAGTTTAATGCAAGGAAGACATAATGAAAAATGCCTAACATTCATCAAAATAAATGTCAGCTGAGTGCCTCTGCCTACCTGGCTCCCATCTGTTATGGGCAAAGGCCACAAACAGTACCAATGAAAGTCTCCTCCCTCTTTCCCTGTCTCCCTTCCTTTCCACCCCTTTCTAAAATGTAAGTCACTGGTGGCACAGGTGCCAAGGCTGAAGGTGCAGCCTGGCCTTACATGTCAAGAGTGATTAAAGCAGTTATTTTACTTTGATGGCCTGTTTTAGACAGGCACACATTATCAGAACTAATTATGAAGCCCTGATAGCAGTGAAAAAGCTGAATTTTCAAGATTCCTCAGATGTCCTGTCCGACTAGTCACACACCTATCTACCTCAAAACAAAACAACACAAAAAACTTCTTTACCTGCAAAATCATGGAAAGGAGAGCTTCACTCAGTCTGCACGCCTTTGCCTACTTATCTAAACTAGTACCATAGGGTTTTAAATGGGATGGCCTACTACACTATAAATCAAGCTTTCCAAGCCTAGCTCTTGTGCTGTATACAGACAGAAAGCTCTCTGGGAACAAGCAGATTCATTTTCAGATGGCTGTCCTCTCACAGCCCTGAAAAAATATGAATTAAACTGGGTATTAGGGGACACAAACACTCTCCATCCTGCCTAGGAGCTACGACAGCTGGAAACTGAGTCTCCTGCTATCTCCCTGGTCTATGCTGAGGGAAAGGGGCACTGCTAATGGACTGGCATAGTTCTATAACCTAGAGCAAGACAGGCTAGAATCCTCTCTGCCTGCAGTCATATGCTGGGGGCCTTACTGGAGCTGCTTTTTGCTTCTCTAAAAGGAACACACAAGAATCACAAAATGTTCCTTTTAAACATTTTAAAGAAAGTTCAAGAAGACGGACTGGCTTATCAAAAACAGGCAGGAGGAGTAAAATAAGCCCCAAAGGAAAGGAAGCAAGAGCATAGCGTGTACACTGCAAACAATAACACTGGCAGTCTGAACATGGGCCAAACCTAATTATGTTTGGGTTGGACGGTGGACCTAGCCAAATTAGTTGCTGGGTTTCCCTGAATATCAGAGAATATGTATTTTACAGCTGTACTGAAGAAAGAAAGGGAGAGATAACTGTATCCAGTTCGTGACAAGCAGAGCACTGGGCTCCCATTACCTTAGGTATCAAGGAAAGCAATTCAAGCACACACCGCATGGGCCAGGAAAGGAGGCTCCTCCCTGCATTGCTCATTTCCACAGCATGGGGCTAGGCTGTCTCTTAGGTCATAGGGACCCAGTGGTCTAATACTGCCTATGTCTGCCATGTCTCATACTATCAGTATGTATTCTCCATTCCAGTCTACACCACTTCAGGCCTTTCTCTCCTTATACACATATATGTTTTGACATTTTCCATGCCCCAATCTGGTAAGACCACATCCAAGCTTCCCCTCTTATCCACCCAGGTCTAGCCTTTCTCCTGCCCAACTCTTAAAACAAAGTGTCTCTCAATGTAATGTAATTGTCAAATAAATGTGGCCCTTTGGTAGGAAAGGTTCTATGTCCTGTATCTCTTGAACAGGGAACACAACTCACCTGATGGGTATGGGATTCCTTTGTTAACTGAGTCTATTCTATTGCAGTCTGGGAGTGGTAGCATGTTTTTTATGATTCAAAATCACCTGCAAATTATACCTTCCGACTAGCAATGTGTAGGCAGCCCCTACATATATATCTATATATATTAAAGCTGCCAGAAGGTGTGACATAGCAGCAAAAGGGACTGTTAAGAGAAGCCTAAAGATATACTACAACAAACTTTACCCTGGCACAAAGCCTTCTATTCTGACTGCATCTCTCAGCCTTTACCTCACACACCACCTCTATCAGGCCCCAGATTCCATGGCTGCTTCAGATCTTTACTCCAACAGTTCCTAAATACTGTAAACTCTTGGCTTCCCTCTCCTGGTATTAGCTTCTTCTCAATTTTTACTGTAAAACATTTTATTCATTTACTTATTGTGCACATGTGCCGTGGTACACATGTAGAAGTCTGAAGAAAACTTGTGGGAATTAGTTCTTCTTACCATTATGTAGGCTCTGGGGCTCAAACTCAGGCAGTAAGACATCAGGCCAGTAAATTTTTGTTTTCCAAGATAGGGTTTCTCTGTGTAGCCCTGGTTGTCCTGTAGCTCACCCTGTACACCACACTGGCATCAAACTAACAGAGATCTGCCTCTGCCTCCCAAGTGCTGGCATTAAAGGCATGTGCCACCACTGTCCAGCTCAGATTTATTATTTTAACTAATAAATCGAACATAAAAGTTGAACACCTTAAGGTGTTACCATGTAATGTTCAACAAATATGGAGGGCATGTAATGTTTAAATCAGGTCAAACCCCGTGTTGGACCCTGAGTGCTACAACACCAACCTGCCAGGCAAGATGTGCAAGTATCTCTGAGGTTTTGGCTCCCTAAGCCAGATTAGCTAACAGAGTTAAAACAGACTAATACTGCTCAATTGTTGTGCCATAAAGCTTGCTAACCAAATATAATAGTCCAGTCTCAATTATTTGGGTGCTAGCCAGGTTAAGAGTAAAATTTCAATACAATTTTAATTTAATCATTAACATTCATAAAATTAACTATTTTATGAACTAGATGGAGGCAGAAAAAAAGCAAGAACAGAAAGGCCAAACAGAACTGCTTTCAAGAACTGTCTGGGAGACCTCCGAGGTAAAAAGGTCTTGGAAATGTCACAAGTTTGGAGCTGGAATGAGTATTCTGCGAGTAAAGGTAAGGCTCTACGGGAGCAGCTATAGGACGCCGGCACGGCTTGCTATTACATTAGGAAAGGGAGTGCCGAGTTCTCTGTACAAAGGAAGATGTACAGTTTAATACTGAACACTGACTACAAAGTTTAACACTGTATACCAAAAAATGGCTATTCCAACAATATAACTGGGAAGGACAAGGAGTCAGGGTGCAGTTGGGCAAACAACTGGCTTTGATGTACATCCTTTAAGGAAGATGGTAGATACTCTAAAATCAAACTTTTTTTCACTCTGGATAAGCAACCATGGCACTGAATGAGCAAGAAGATATATATCAGCAATGTAGTTACACTGGGAGAGATCAGCCCAGAAACCTAACTGGAGATATCAGGCCAATATGCAGTAGATTCCAGTTCCTCCAGCCCTTTGTTTGAGTTCAGACTCTTAAAATTTCAGCAACAAGCTGAGCGACTCCCTTCCCAGTGGAACCAATATCCAACCTCTTAAGGCTTGTGACAACCACCTGCCTTACTGTACAGGCCAAGACACTATGATGGTTTCCAAGTTTATTAACTTTTTGTACTCTGGTGATGGAGGATCTACTAGAACCCAATGAAGCAAATGGCTACTAAGGCAGTCTGCTTACAGAGACATGACTTCAGAGACTGGGCTCATTACTTCTGCTCAGTCTCATGTTCCAGTCAAAACACATTGAATTCAATTCCTGTTGCCTCCTCTGAGGTTGTCCCTTGGAATGTGCTCTCTATAGCACCTGTTCTAGTTTGTAATGGGAAGGTGATGAGTCTCAAGGCTCATGCAGAGACTAAGGTAGGAATTTACCTAGTGGGTTGGCTCCATGGTCTAAGAGGTCATGAGATATGACACTCAATTCTAAGAGAGAAGCAGTTTCCTCAAGAGCATAACAGTGGGCTGGAGAGATGGCTCAGAGGTTAAGAGGACTGTCTGCTCTTCCAGAGGTCCTGAGTTCAATTCCCAGCAACCACATGGTGACTCATCTATATCTCATTATACATACATGCAGGCATACATGCAGGCAGAACACTACATACATAATAAATAAATCTTAAAAAAAAAAAAAAAAACAAACATAACAGATAACAGCCATGGAGGGAGGCCTCCAGTCTTTAGGCTAAAATTCTTCAGCAGCCTCTTCAAAATCTAAAATTTCTTCTGGAATTCTTCCTGAAGAAGAATTCTTTTTAAGCATACCAGATTCCCTCACTACTTGGTTTGTTTGAGATGAGGCTTCACTCTGTAGCTCAGGCTCTCCTGGATTCCCCACCGTGAAGATGGAAGCTGGCATGGAACAGAACGTAGCTTCCTTAAAGAGATAAATATACTGTTAATCTTGAAAATGCTAGAGGGTTTTTGAAAGACTCTTGGTGACAAGAAACAGAGAAAAGTGGCCCAAGCTCAGAGGCAGAATGGAATGCCAACTATGAAAGACAACTGCCAGGTAGAAGTGATGAATCAAACCTGTCCAAAGGGAGAAGACACCCCATCAAAGCTTGAAAGACTCAGTTGGCCAGGATGGGAAGAAATACAAGCTGGCAGAGACAAACCAGCGCTGGCCAGGGGTCAGAACAGATTCTTGAGGTCAGGAGAAATGGGTCTGAGGGTTAGCACATGAGTTAAAGCCAGGGCGCTTAACTCAAACTTGGGACTAGATCCTTTGCAAGACAATAATCATTTCAGTGTGGATTTTGCTGCTTTCTTAATCTCAGCAGACAGAGTAGAGGTAGTCGATAATTCTTCAGTAAAGCTGACAGGATAATTGTAGTCAATGCCTCTACCACTAGCATTCAACGGACTTACCCATCCTTTTAGAAGAGGGCTATATAGCAGAAAATCAATGGTGGAGGCTAGTAAAGTCTTTCCATCAAAATGGAGCAAAGGCTTAGCAGTTAAGAGCATGTACTGATCTCACAGAGGACTGGAGCTCAGTTTCCAGGACCCAGGTCAGACAGCTCATAACTGTCTGTAACTCTAACTCCAGGGGATCCACCTCTCTCTTATGGACTCTGACAACATCTGCACTCTCATGCACACACTCACGTACAGAGACACACACACAAACAGAGAGAAAGAGAGTGAGAAAGAGAGAGATTTACAATTTTTTCTTAAAAGTGAAGTTTCTCTAAAAGGAATGGTTCATAAATAGAGAATTTATTAGAAGAACCTGGGGAAAAATAGTTTGAATGACGTTCAAGTCATTCTTGATCAAGCCACCTAAAACAAAACTTTAGCAAAACAGAGATAATAAAGACAATAAACTCAATAGTCCAATCGCACAGAGATGCTATGAAAATCATATGATGTTACTACTTGGAGTCCTTTGAATGGTGTTTGGATATAGCAAATACTCACAGTTATGCTGTTAATTATAATGCTAATGCACCAATTGCCACCACCCATTTCAGCCACAGATAAGCACTGAACCCATTTCTATATTTAGATATTTACATATTTGGCTGTCCAGCACTCTAAAGGTCCTGAGGTGACTGAGTATCTAGCTATCTAGTACCTAGTATCTAGCACTTGGTCTATTTTGTAAATGTTGATGCTTTGAAGTAATCTTACTGAGGCAGCCTTTGCAACTACATTTAAACTCAAGTATTTACGGAGTAACCAATAGGAACTTGGAATTGTGCAAGCTGCTTTCCAATCTACTTTATTTGACAACGATTTCCCCACTCTACAGTGAAGGGCACAAGCTTAGTGGCTTCCTACTGGCATTAGAACTCACAAGCCTTCACACTGAAACTCACAGCTACCCTCTTAACTCTCCATCCTTCACCTTACCTCTCTATCCTTCACCTTACCTCTCTATCCTTCACAGTGGCACCTCTATCTTTTTCTTTGTCTGGCTTCAACCACAAGGCATTGCAGAGGAAAAGAGGGGTGGGGAATCAAATCAAAAACCATACACAGCTCTCTATAAAGTCAGGCAACCTAACTACAGCTAGACTCCGATCCATTCTTCCTACACTATACACATCCAATGCCTCTCAAACCTCCGGCTTATTCAACAGTTTACCTGTCTTCAGTCATCATACTGTATCAAACTCTCCTGTCATGTCTTTCTTGTCTTTGAATTTACACTTCATGGTCCAAAATCCCAGTACAGTAGTTTCATCATGAGAGCCAAATTGATCCTGCTTCAGTGTCCTCAGCCCTTCTCATTCTGTGCTAAATCTTACCAGGATGAAAGACTGCAATCATACAGTGCTCTGATCTAAAATCTTTCGGTTGTGCTGGTGAGATGGCATAAAGGGTAAAGACACTTGCAACCAAGACTGACAGACTGGGGACCTACACAGTGGAAAAAATGGACTCCCATCTCCAAGTTGTTCTCTGACCCCACATGTGCACTGTAGCATACATGCAACACACACATTGTGCATACATATGCATAACACTGAAACAATATTTTTTTTTTTTTCAAGACAGAGCTTCTCTATATAACCTTGGCTGTCCTGGACTCACTTTGTAGAACAGGCTCGCCTCAAACTCGCAGAGATCTGCCAGCCTCTGCCTCCTGCGTGCTGGAATTAAAGGCGTGTGCCATACTACACCTGGCTCAAAATTTTTTTAAATTAAAATGAAACTCTTCAGTTGTTCTCCAGGTGTAGGACAAAATATACAAGGCTAGCAAAGATAATACAAGATCCTCTGTGCTCTGGTCTAAAGCTCTTTCTATTGCCTTCTAGTCACCCTTACAAAATCTATCCTCAACCAATCCAGCTAGTGAATAACCTCCCAAGCCTTTAACTTACACTAGTCATCAATACCTGCCCAGTTTGCCAATAAATATCCTCTTTTCAGCCCAAAAATCCTGCCAAAGAGCTTCTGTTCTGCTCCTAACTAAAGCTCTCAACTCCATCCTAAGCTTGCCTGCCTTTCAACTCCCAGCACTCTTATTGTCCACACCCTCACTGCACTCTGGGCACACAGGGTACCCCTGTGTTTCCTATACTCCCCACTCCTAGCCTCATGCTGAAGACCAGCCCAGGGCCCTGAGCAAGTCAAGCTCCTGACTGCTAAGCTGTATCCCAGCTCTTCCTACTAAATCCTGTGTTGTTGGTTTTTTTTGAGATGGGGCTTCTCTGTGTAGCTCTGGCTGTCCTGAAGCTCGCTCTGTAGACCAGGCTGGCTTCAAACCCAGGGATATGCCTGCCTCTGCCTCCAGAGTGCTGGAATTAAAAGTTTGTGCCGCCATGCTCAGCTCCTACATTTGTAAGAGCAGGTTACAAACAATAAAGACAGCAGTTTCTTCTAGTGTTTGTGTGTTTGGGGGGATGCATATCAAGGCCAGAGGTTAAAACAGTGTTACCCTTGTTCACTACCTTACTTGGACCGAGTTCTCTATGTAGCCCTGGCTGTCCTGAAACTCGCTCTGTAGACCAGGCTGGCCTCCAACTCACAAAGATCCGCCTGCCTCTGCCTCCTAGAGTGCTGGAATTACAGGTGTGTGCCACCTGGCTTTTTTCTTTTCTTTCTTTTTTTTTAAGTTTTGGTTTCTTGTGTATAGCCTTGGCTGTCCTGGAACTTGCTCTGTAGACCAGGCTGGCCTCGAACTCACAAAGCTCTGCCTGCCTCTCAAGTGCTAGGATGAAAGGTGTGCACTGCCACTACCACCACCACCTGGCCACTATCTTACTAGTTTAAGAGCAGGTCTAAAATAGACCCTGATACACCGGCTGGTCAGAAAACTCTAAGAACCTGTCCTCCTGCTTCCACCTCCCCAGCACTAGGATTACACGCGTGCACACCACACGTGTTTATGTGGGTATTGCATAACCATACTCAGATTAGAGATTTCCATGCTTGCACAGTAAGCCCTCTATTGACTGAGCAATCTTCCCAGCCCAAGCAGTGTTTTGTCAGACCCAAATGGTCCTCATTTTGCATTTTAGAAGACTATAAACATTTAGCAAAAACTCTCTTCTGGCACCCTACCACCACTAAGCAGTATTCCCCGGGACTGCTTCACTGTATACTCACATACACATGTACAAACAATTTGTTTCCACATTTTTCCAACTTGTGAGTGTGGATCCATTCTGGAGTAACTACTGAACATTATTATCTTATAGGGCAGGCCTAGTCAGACTGCTTTACAATCTGTCCCAGTAGAAACAGCAGCAATGCCAAAGAACCAAAAAGAGCTTTCCAGAGAAATTTGGGTTAAAAAAGGAACTAAATTTAGTTGACCCCTGAATGTATTTTCCCAATCAACAGAACTACTGAATAAGCATGTGCACACACACACTCGGGTCTGCTCAGGCCCACATGCCCCACACACTCTCTCTTCCTCTGCTGGCAAAGCAGATTGGTAAGGGGAGTAGGTCCAATTACCAAATACCTGCTTATATGCTGTTGACATCACTTAGCATGAATATCTAGGACAGCAGTGGCAAGCCTTTAGCATTCTAAAACTCAAGCTACCACCAAATGGGAAAGGAACATGCTGCCCTTGTTTCACTACTCCGGGTATTAGCAAAAACAAAAGCATCTAGTATTCAAAACTTGAATGCCACAAAGCTACACTAGAGGGCTCTCCAGGTCATTCCTGTAAATTACTGATTAGCCTGGCCCATTTCTGAGACACTGCTTTTTAATTTTTTAAAAAATTAAAAAGTTTTTCACTATTTTCCATTAATCAGATTTTTCTTATACTACAGTCTTCCTTTCTGAACTTGTCCACATTCACATGAGAAACAGGTTTAACCAAGTAGATTGTTTCTCCAAATATCCTGGACAGATAGCCTTGTTCTGATGCTAAAACATTTGGAGCTGAACACTGTCCAGCTCTTCGCTAGTTGAATACTGCTCAACAAAGGGGATTTATTTCTACTAACCACTGTTAGGGAGAACAGAAAAAACCATGTGGCAAGAGGCTGCTGGGCTTCTTGTCCCCAGCATCTTCTACTGCCATGAACTAGTAGAATGCCACTTACACTGCACAGCACAAGCTGCTATTGCCTGGTTCAAGAACAGCACAAATGACATGTAGCACATTTGTTGATGAAAAATAATTTTTTAAAGATTTATTAATTGGGGGCTGGAGAGATGGCTCAGTGGTTAAGAGCACTGCATGCTCTTCCAAAGGATCCAGGTTCAATTCTCAGCACCCACATGGCAGCTCACAACTGTCTATATCTTCAGTTCCAGGGATTCTGATACCTTTGTACCAATGCACAGAAAATAAAATTAAATAAATTGTTAAAAAAAAAGATGTATTAATTATGCATACAGTCTTCTGCATACATTTATGCTTGCAGGCCAGAAGAGGGTACAGGAGAAGGTACCAGATCTCATTATAGATGGTTATACGGCACCATGTGGTTGCTGGGAATTGAACTCAGGACCTCTGAAAGAGCAGCCAATGCTCTTAACCTCTGAGCCATCTCTCCAGCCTGGAAAATAATTTCTTGAGGACAGAATTTTCTATTCCTATCCATGAGACATTTCTCTTTAGGAAATGTTTTTTCAAGACTCTCCAGGATCTGAAATGTTCTCCTCATTCCCACTGTGGACTCTTTCAAACCTTTTTAGTCACTTAACTACAAGGCAGACCATCATCTCCCCCAGCTCAGGAATCCCTGTGGTCTAAATAATTCCAGGAATCCATACACTTCATAATCCAACCACCTCTGCAGCAGCACAAGAATGACAGCAGAGAGCCACAGCAGAAATTGTAATTGGTAGATCAGGAGTATGCCTAATGGGCAACTAACTGCCTTTGAAAAGCCTGAAATCAGGCTGGGCAGTGGTGGTACAAATCTTTGGACCCAGTACTTGGGAGGCAGAGGCAGGTGGATCTCTGTGAGTTCGAGGCTTACCTAGTCTACAGAGTGAGTTATAGGACAGCCAGAGCTACACAGAGAAACCCTGTCTGTAGAAACAAAACAAAAAAAGCCTAAAGTCTGAGCAAGACTACCTGTCTCAACATGAGTAGTTTTAAAACTCCAGGAGTTTGGCAGTCACACTGTGACTTAAGAAAATTTCCGCAGTAAAGAGGCATGCCCTATCAGGGTCTACCAGTGAAAAACTGAAACAACTTCAGTCTTAGACTGGCAGTTTGCCTATTCTTCATAGGTGTGCATAAGCTAGCATCAAAAAGCCATGTCAGAAATCCCTCTGAATGCAATTCAGCTGTCATTTCTTCCTCTAACTGAGTATTCACAATGTAAAGTCCCCATATTCTTCAAACCAAGATGGAAACATTATGCTCAATTCCTTTCCTTTAGCAGAGGTGGTTGGATGGATTATGCTCAATTATGGTTTCCCCTCTGGCTTTTAGGATCACTCAGCTACAATGATTTGTACACTGTATTCTAAGAAGTATGGTGGTTCTTTATGGTTGGGGGACAAAGAAGGGCACTGTGAGACACATTACATCTCCTCCAGCTACTTTCACCTGTGCTTCAAGGCCATAAATTTAAAGACAAGTTGGTGGTGATTTGAGAAAGAATAGCCCCATGGGCTCCTATATTTGAATGTTTGTTTAGTCACCCGGGAGTAGCACTATCTGAAAGAATTAGAAGGATTAGCAATTGTAGCCTTGTTAGAATAGGTGTGCCACTGGGGGTGGGCTTTGAGGTTTCAGAAGCCCACACCAGGCCTAGGTGCTCCTGTTCTCCCTCTCCTCCCTTCCCATACCCCACCCTCCTACTTGTGGATCAGAATGTAGTTCTCAGCTACTTCTCCGGCACCACGCCTGTTTACCACTATGTTCTCTGCACAATGATAATGGACTAAACCTCTGAAACTATAAACACCCCCCACCACCATTAAATGCTTTCTTTCATAAGAGTTGCCCTGGTTATGGTGTCTTTTCATAGCAATGAAACAGTGACTAAGACAAAGTTTCTGACTTAAAAAAAAAAAAAAAAAGTCAAAAACTGGAGGGATGGCTTTGTGGTTTAGAGCACTGGCTACTCTTTCAGAGGTCCTAAGTTCAATTCCCAGCACACACATGGTGGCTCACAACCACCTATAACTGAGGTCTCATGAGATCCGATGACCTCTTCTGGTGTGCAGATAGATGTGCATGTATATAAAACATCCATATTCATAAAATAAACAAATCCTTTAAAAATAAAAATGGATAAAATAAAAACTAGAACAGCTGAGGGGCAGACTCCTTCAGTCCCAGTGCTTAGGAGACAGAGGCAGGTGCATCTTTGGGGAGTTTCAGGCCAGTCAGGGTTACGTAGTGAGACCCCGTCTAAAACAAAACAAACCCAAACAAAACTCACCTGTGCAAAACTCCTTGCTCACACTGTGTGGTACCGTGATCCTTCGGTAGACAATAGGCTCCGATTCCAGGATGTTTTCATCATGGCGGTACCTAGCAGGACGCTCATTTGGGACACCCCGGGAACGGGTACCACTTCTCCTCTCATAGGTGTCAATCTCCTCAAACACAGCTGCTTTGTCAAAAAGAGCCAGGTTCCCCTCAAAGTCAAAATCTGTGTCTGGGATCTCCTCAATATCATCTCCAAAGCACTCATCATCTTTATTCTTCATTTGGCCATTTTTTAAACCACTTTTCTTTGGCGTTGCCTGGTTTGGATGCCTGCTACTAGATGACCCTGGAGGTTAAAATAAAGAACAAAGTCAGTGTAGCCATAAGCAGTGTAAATGAAAAATGTAGTCATCTGAGAGTGTCAGGAATCAAAGGGAAAGGCAGGGTATTTCTAAATCACACTAAGAGCAAGAAAGAGTAAGCACAAATCTCATGTGGAATAATGAATCTGAAAAACCACTCAAATAACTAAACAGAAAATGAGCAATACTCCTGAAAATCTTAATCACTACTGCCTTTCATAAAGGAAAAAGTCATGACAGATATTTATTGTCAATAAGGTTATCAATAAATCCCCCAGGCTGGCCTTGAACTTCCAAACAACTTGGATTACAGGTGTGCAACAGAAGCTTATCACATAAGAAATGAAATAGCATGAAGTCCACAGGAAGAGCTGTTCAGCTTATTCTCTGTGTACCCACCAAAGTCCTTTCTAACTTGATTTACTCTCAGATGAGACTACAGCAGACAAGAATAACAGATCCAGCTAGTCTAAAATGTTCTTTAATCTTTTGTTACTATGATCTCTTTTTTCAGAACCTTATCTCTTCTACAAAAGTGTTTTCTAAACTACCAAAGATAAATGATCACAGCAAAACAAACATCAACACTGCAGCAACCAGCCACCCTGTCTCTTAGATTCTACTTGGCTGCTATTTATCAATCAATACTCCTTTAGCAGCCAAAGAGAAAGTCCCATAAAATTCTTCAAACCAACCATTCAAAGTACAAATTATACCTACACATATATATAGGCAACTCATTTCAGCTCAACTACAATGCTCCTTTTTCACATTCCTTCAATGGGCCAAGAGTTAGATCTTTAATCTAGTTAAGTCATCAAAATGTTATATAATCTAGGGGCTGAGGAAACAACAGTCATTAAATCATGTGCTAAGTGAACATGAGATCCTGAGTTTGGAGCCCTAGTACAGAAATAAAAGCTGGGTGCAAGAATAAACACGTCTGTAACTGAAGGACCCTGAGAGCTTACTGGTGAGCCAGCCAGCCTAACCAAACTAGTGAGTCCCAGGTTCTGTGAGAGAGATTTTGTCTTAAAAACTAAGGTGGAAAGGGATGAAAGAGGAGAGTCAATGTTGATCTGTGTCACCCACATGCACAGGTGGGTGTGCACTGGCATGCACACATGCAGATAAGCACACAGACATATACATATACAATGTATATACACAGAGACAAATAATTTGGGAATGGGGTTGAAGCCCTGTTGGCAGAGTACTTGCCATGCATGCACTAACTCCTGGGTTTAAACCCCAGCACCCCAAAGCCTGGGAATGGTGGACACATCAGTAATCACAGCACTGGAGGAGAGGCAGGGCAGAAACTCAAGGTCATCCACAGGCCTAGGCTAACGAACTCATGTTTTAAAAACAAAAACAAAAAGCAAGAGTTACATTTAATCTTATATTTCTATCAAGCAAATTGTTCACAGCACTGGTTCAAAGTAGTCAAAAAACATCTGACAAATTAATCCACACTAACAAGGCTATTTTAACATTATTTTGAAAATACAACTCATGTTTTCCTAATGCCTCAGTTCTTGGCTCACTTAGCCCACAGTCTGGCTGTGCATTAAGCAAGCTGACCTCTGGCCACTGGGAGAACAAGGAACTTCCCTTGGAAAAGATAAACAGTCCTTCCCAGGCTTGCAAACCTTTCAAACAAGGGCCAAGCATGTAAGAATGGAAGCTGGCCTTCCTGTGCCATTTTTCTGCCAGCCTTTGATACATAGGCCCTTTGGCCAGGACCTTTTGTAACAAACCCACAGTTGTGTAACCCTCAATGTCACTTACTAATTGGCTTTTGTCATGCATATATTATAAAAGGGAACTCTGTCCTACACTTTAGGTTCTAAAGGGTACCTCATAGTCAAATTGAAAATATTTTAGTTCCAGACTCAGAAAGCCTGATATGACAGAAAGCCTGATAATACTGGAGATATTCTGGTTATTTACCAAATCTGGCAAATAGATGAAGCACATCCAAAGAGACACAAAGTCAAGAGGAACTCTAGTAGGAACATGGAAACATAAGTTCCAACTTCAGATGACTACCAAATCTAAGAGTCCATTAAAGCCCAACCACGTTGCAACAAGTTAACATCCAACATCTTTCCATTTAAAAGGTTTAATTATACTTCTCAATTTCTATCTTCTATAGAAGAAGTACCGAGTACCAAATAGACAGAGTGTTGTACCTGTGATTTATATTTAATTCTAATTTTTTGTACGTGTGTGTCTGGGATGGGGGTAAAGTTGTGCCTAAGAGGCCAGCAGAAAGCATTAGATCCTCTAAAGCTGGAATTGCAGGCACTATCAGCCCCTAAAATGTCTATCTGTAAGACAACCTCTGTTTACATAAACATGAGCTCAAGGCCAGTTATCTACTTTCATGTTCTACGAGCAAAAGAGCCTTAACCATTCAATAGTATATAACCAATGAATGATTGCCACATTCATGATTACAATGTGATTTTACAGGAGTGTCTTTATCTGTCCCCAAGAGTCACTATTTTTAGTTGATTAAATCCTGAGATTTAAAAATGTGATTTTTAAATGTATTTGTTATTAGCGTATGTCTGTACACATTTGCACCCACAACACAATGCCCTGGAACTTCTGATCCTCCTACTTTGTCTCTCCATTGCTGAGATTATATGCAGAGCATCCAAGTTGAGTTTATGTGGTGCTGGAGATCTAACCCAGGTTTTTATGCTAAGCATGCACTCTAGCAACTGAGCCACATCACCAGCATGACACACATGGTTTTTACCCACACAGCAACCCATACACTTAATAAACCTTAAGTGTCCTCCCTCTGTAACCTGGACCAGATGGTTGACCCATTCACCCCTTTGACAAGTTTTCTGTAAGTCACAGAAACTATTCTTTAAACCCATCCTTACCCCAACCCAAGGAAGACATTAAGAAACACTTATTCTAAATTTTATCAGGGTTGGATTAGCTAACAGGAACCAACAAATTCCTCCGTTTATAGCTCACCTTGGAAGAACTTATAAGAACAGAAAAGAGAGCTTGAGAGTTGGCTCAGCAGTTAAGAGCACTGTCTCCTCTTCCAGAACACCCAAGTTCAGTTCCCAGCACCACACAGAAGCTCATAATCATCTAGTTAACTCTAATCCCAGGGGATCCAATGCCCTCTTCTGACCTTCCAGGCACCAGGCAGGCATGTACACATATATACATGCAGGCAAAACAGTCACACTTGCTGGGCTTGGTTGCACACAACTTTAATCCCAGCACTCAGGAGGCAGAGGCAGATGGATCTCTGTGAGTTCAAGGTCAGCCAGGTCTACAGAGAGTTCTAGAACAGCCAGAGCTGCAGAGAAAAACCCTGTCTCAAAAAAAAAAACAAAAACAAATCAGAAAGAAAATGACATACCAAGCCACAAAAAGACATGAATGAATCTTAAACACAACTGCAAAGTCAAAGAAGCCATTTGTACTGGCTGGTGTTGTGTCCACTTAATATAAGCTAGAGCTATCCGAGAGGAAGGAGCCTCAGTTATGCCTCCAGGGGATCCAGCTCTAAGGCATTTTCTCAATTAATGGTCCTGAGTTCTATAAGAAAACAGGCTGAGTAAGCATGGGAAGCAATCAAGTAAGCAGCATACTTTCATGGCTTCTGCATCAGCTCCTGCCTCCAAGTCCCTGCCCTGTGAGTTTCTGTCCTGACTTCCTTCAATAATGAACAGCAACATGGAAGTATAAGCCAAATAACCCTTTCCTTCCCAACTTACTTTTTGGTTATGGTGTTTTGTCGAATCAATAGACACTCTAACTAATACACCATTGAAGAAGGTTAAATGTTGTGTAATTTAATCTGACATTCTAGAAAATGAAAACTACAGTAGCTACCAGGAGAAAGTGAAGAAAAGGGAGGGGACTGCTGAACAGGTAAAGACAGGAGATTGTTTAGGACACAGAAACTATTCTATACAACATTGTAATACGACCATGTATTTGTCAAAAACCCACAAACTTTACAGCAAAAAGAGTAGTAAGCCTTTATATTTACAAATATTCAAATTATTCAGTAGGTTTGAGGAATCACAGAATGGAATGAAAAATGGCAATCCATCTATATTATGAATATAAGAAACAAATCAATAATATGTGTGAAAAAAATCTATGGAGTCTGAAAATAAACGGAGTCTGTAAGATGAAAGGCAAGAGGAATCACACATTCCTTGTCACAAGAGATTATATTCTGTAGAGAGTACAAGTTAGTAATTCTGATATAAACTGAGTATTCTTCATCTGAAATGCTTGGGGCCAGAAGTATTTGGGATTCTAGGAATATTTGCATAAGTTATCTTAGCGACAAAACCCAAAATGAAAGACAAAATTCTTTGGATACAGACTACACATAATTATTTTATAAACGAGAAATTTGATATGATATTTTAATCAGGTGACCAAACTAATGGTGGAAAGTCATAAATTATGGTCATTACACATTTTCTTGATAGTGTAATAAAATTTTATATTTTGTGTTTCTCTACCCCAAAATAGTCTAATCACAAGAAAAATATCAACGGAGGGACTTTGTACGAAATACCTGACCAGTATGTATCAAGAACATCTATCAACAAGAATAGGAAGCCTATGGGGTGATAGCTCAGTGGCTAAGAGTATCTACTGCTCTTCTAGAACATGCCAGCTGGTCACACCGACTGCACTCCAGCTCGAAGGGATCTGACGTCCCTTTCTGACCTCCTTGGGCACCTGTATACACACAACCCAAAATAAAATAAGTCAAAAAAAAAAAAAGAAAGAAAAAGTCAGTCCAAGATTAGTAACTTATGTAATGGACACTGAATAAAACCCAAGACAAGGCATTAGGTTAAAACAAGGGCAACCTGAATAAAATATGTACTTTACTCAGCAAAGGTTAAAATCTAAGTGGAATGAGTCATTTCCTATGCAAGCAGTCTAAGTTTTCTTAGGATACAGAAGTACTCCTGCATACTTCAGATACTTCAGTCTTCTGGTTCAAGCCATCACCAATTAATACAGTTGTTTTATAGGTATTTAAGTATGTAGGTATTTGCCTAAAAATGCCTTTTTATTGGATTCTTTTTTTTTCATTGAAAGTGGGCATTTCTTTTTCTTGTTTGTTTTGTTTTAAATAATTTATTTTTACTTTATGTGCACTGGTGTTTCGTTTGCATGTGTATCTGTGTGAGGGTATTGGATCCCATGGAACTGGAGTTACAGATTACTATGAGCTGGGAATTGAACCCAGGTTCTCTGGAAGAGCAGGTAGTGCTCTTAACTGATGAGCCATCTCTCCAACCCAAAGTAGGCATTTCTAAAACTTAAAATGTTAGCCCTGACACAAATGTTACATCCCAAGCTAGAACTGAAGCAGCACACTAAAACCTTACTACAAGGCCACTGGGACCAATAATGAAGGCACAAAAGGACAGTAAGTGGCACTGGAACTTTCTGTAATCAACTCTCCCAGTGGACTCTAGAAAGCAGCTCATTCTACATTTAGCCATGACTATAGTGTATAATTTTATATGAGTTAGTGAATACACATGTAAAATTCCTCATATTTTGCCACCACTTGTAGGTATAAAATGCCAGTAAAAGTAAGACAATGTGCTGGATAGTCACCTGACACAGGCTGGAGTCATCTGAGAAAAGGAAACCTTAATTAGAAAAATGCCTCCATCGTATCGAGCTATGGGCAAGCCTACAGGGCATTTTCTTAAGTTAGTGATTGATGGGGGTGTGGAAGGAATCAGCCCATTGCGGGTGATGTCATCTCTGGGCTGGTGGTCCTAGATTCTATTTTTCTCCCCAAGTTGCTTTGGGCATGGTGTTTCATTGCAACAACAGTAACCCCAACTAAGACAAATGGTTTGTAATTTAGAAGTAATTTTTTAGGTATTTATTTTTATTTATATGTATGTGTCTGTGTATCTATGCACCTATACAGGTACCCAAAGAAGCCAGAAGAAGGCCTTTGGAGCTGGAGTTACAGGCACTTATGAGCCACCCTGACTTGTGTGCTGAAAACTGAACTCAGGTCCTCTGTAAGCACAGCTAAAGTAAACCAGGTGTGGTGGCATAATGCCTTTAATCCCAGTGCTCAGGGAGGCAGATGCAGGCAGATCACTGTGAGAGTTTGAGGACAGCCTGGTCTACACAGCAGGTCCAGGACAGCCAAGGCTACACAGAGAAACCTTGTCTTGGAAGAAAAAAAAAAAACACAAACAACCAAAAAAACAAACAAAAACAAACAAACAAAAAAAACAACAAAAAAAGCAGCTCTTAGCTACTGAGCTATCTTTAGAGTCCTAGATGTAAATTTTTTCTCCCACTTTGGATTATTGTATTTTTTTTTTCTGTCCTCACCATTTTTTAAATATTGGTTATAGTTTATTAACTTTGTATCCCAGCTGTATCCTGTTCCCTCATTCCCTCCCAATCCCACCCTCTCTCCCTCATCTCCTCCCTGCCCCTTTCCAAGTCCATTGATAGGGGAGGACCCCCTCCCCTTTCATCTGACCCTGGTTTATCAGGTATCTTCAGGACTGGCTGCCAAGTCCTCCTCTGTGGCCTAGTTGGGGTGGGGGGGTGTCAAAGAGCCTGCCATTGAGGCTACCACAGAGGGCCTCTGAAAGACTACCTAGATGTAAATTTTTTAAGTTACTTTATATGTATGAGTGTTTTGCCTACATGTACATATGTGCTCTACATGTATGCCTGGTGTCTTTGGAAATTAGAAAAGAGTATCAAATTCCCCTGGGACTAGAGTTACAGTAAGTTATAAACCACCATTTGAATGCTAGGAATTGCGTCTTCTACAAGAACAAGTGCTCTTAATTGACAAGCTGACTATCCAGCCTCCCTAGAAGCAACTTTTTTTTTTAAAAGATTTATTTATTTATTATTTATACATATTCTACCTGCATCAGATCTCATTACAGATGGTTGTGAGCCACCATGAGTTTGCTGGGAATTTAACTCTGAACCTTTGGACATCTTAACCTCTGGACCTCTTAACCTCTGAGCCATCTCTTCAGCCCTAGAAGCAACTTTTAAAAGAACATTTATATGTATTTAAGAACCAGGACAAATGTGAACAAATCTGTTATTTCTCAAAATTACATTGCTCTAGTACACATGAAGGCGACAGGTTCTAGTGACCCATCTATGGCTCTATAATCAGCACGTAGAAATCAATCATGTGTTACTAGCAAACAAAACAAGAGAGAATATATACCAGTACATGCTTTCCTTAATATTCTAATGGGGACAGGAAACACAAGAAAATGTAAATGACCTGTCTGGGGCTGGTGAGATTGTTGAGAAAGTAAAGGTACTTGCCACAAATCCTGACAACCTGAGTTTGACCTGAAAGCCCACCTGATGGAAGGAGAGAACCAACTCCCACAACTGTGCTCTGACCTCCACATGCATATACCTGCACACATACACATAAATACAGAAATAAAACTGCCAGTTTCAGACATAGTTTGGTGGCAGAATGCTTGCCCGGTATGCAAAAATCTGTGTTCAATCCACAGCATCTTAACAAATAATACGTTTGTCAGAAATGAAGGTAACAATGATGCTATACTAGACCCCTCCTCTCTAAGAACAGAAGTCGTATTCAAGAACTAGAACAGCCCAAGTATAGTCAATTCAGACATCACAACCACCACCAGTTATCAGATTTAAAACAAACTGATTCAGATCCCTAACTTTTCCTGAAGGAAGACAAGTGACAAAAGTGGGCAAGAAGGTTGGGTGTATCTCAAATAGCTCATTTCCTTTTCCTTGGTATTTTAAGGGACTAGCCTAGAATAACAGAGTTTTGTGAAACTCTGCCAGTACCCCCTTGTATAAGAGTAAGAAATAATTCAGTTAAATAGCAACAGTAGGTAAGAGCGAGCATACAGCCCTACAATACTAGGTTATTAAAAACAGCAACTTGACTGTACTTACAAGAGTTATGCCGTCGACGGAAGCTTTTGGACTGACTCAAGGATTCCATGTGCCTGTCCACGTAACTCTTTGAGCATTGCTGCTGCTGAGGAGAAACGGCAACATCCTGGCTCTTCACATCTGTCCTCTTAGGGATGTTCTGAGGGGCACTACTGGAAGAAGCTGGTTTCTTGACCACCTTGCCTGTACCATTCTGACTGATACCCATTTGGTACCCAATACCAGAAGGGCCTAATTCTGTCTGATGAAGGTCTCCAAACTGCTGGTTGTCTCCAGGACCTGGTATCTCCAGAATTTTTAATTCTGTAATATCACCTGCCCTGAAATACACAAAAGTCCAAGTCTGAAAATTATAGTAATAGGAAAATGGTAATGATGAAACTGGGATTAACAGAAACCAGCTACCCTCTGCAAAACTGCATAACTGGGAATTATAAGTAAAAACTAAGACCGGTAGCAGAACACTTAAAGACAGTGTTCAGCCACCAACTTTCTATTCATACACTACTTTAGAGAGATAGTTGGATAGTTGTTAATAACACTCTGTAGCCATCTTAGATTTTCAGAGTGTTAGTGGCTATTTAAAATTCTTTCACCCACTTGCTCATTCAACAGGCAGATATAACGTCCTTAGTATGTGGTAAGCCATGGCTAGGTGCAGGATATACCGAGACACAGTACTTATTTATAAGCAACTCAATCTGAGCACTGGAAAAGACACGTGTAAATAATGAAGTGTCAAATACTATGACAGAGATAAGCACAGGGCACTAGTGAGCCCAGAAACAGAATACCTAAATTCATACTGTATATGGACTTTCTTCTGTGTTTTGTTTTTTTTGTTTTGTTTTTCAAGACAAGAATTTCTCTGTGTAGTCCTGGCAGTCCTGAACCTACTTTGTAGACCAAGACAGCCTCTAACTCACAGCAACCTACCTGCCTCTGCCTCCCGAGTGCTGAGATTAAGGCAAGCCCCACCACATTCAGCTATATATAGACTATTTAAGCTATGTCTAGGCTGTGGCAGGAGAAGGTAAAAGCAAATCAAGTAGAGATCAGTAGGGAGAAAGGCATCTTAGCCAGAGGTTCAGAGACTAAGAAAATGTGAAGATGTTCTCAGGAAGAAGCACAGATGCTCTCTATGGTATTACATGAAGAAAGAATGCCCATCAGGAAGATAAAGTGATAACCAGGGGCCAGATCATGAGCACAATAGGCTTTTCCCATGGTTGTTTCGAGAAACTAACAGGGTATTGTGACTCCTGTCTAGAACCCTACATTTGGGAGGCAGAGGCAGGATCACAGCAAATTTGAGACCAGCATGGTTTGTATAGTTAATAGGCAGCCACGACTACACAGACCTTGTCTCAAAAGAAAGACAGAAAGAATCGTATTCTGGGCTGGAGAGATGTCTCAGAGGTTAAGAGCACTGCCTGCTCTTTAGAGGTCCTGAATTCAATTCCCAGCAACCACACGGTGGCTCACAACCATCTATAATGAGATCTGG
This sequence comes from Psammomys obesus, assembly GCF_907164565.1. NCBI lineage: Eukaryota > Metazoa > Chordata > Mammalia > Rodentia > Muridae > Psammomys > Psammomys obesus. The sequence goes on along the minus strand of NW_026596039.1, from coordinate 19,085,154 downwards.
TGTCCTCTTCTGGTCTGTTGGCACACATGCAGGCAGGATACTGTATAAATAATAAATAAATAAATCTTAAAAAAAAATCCTTATTCTTCTAAAGCCCTCTCCTGCCATATAGCTGTCTGCTGCCAGGTGGAGGATATCCATACCTGCAACTCCAATGGCATGGCTCTTCCCCGTTTCTCTTCCATTGTCCTACACTGATGGGGATTTTCTTTTAAACTTTAATAAAAGTGCCCTCTCAAGCTCAAATTAGGGAAAGAAAGTTTTTTATGATTCTTAAATTTTCTTTTTAAGGTTCCCCCCCCTTGGAGCCTGGGCATGGTAGCACATGCTAATTGATCTCTGGGAGTCTGAGGCCAGCCTGGTCTACTTAGTGAGCTCCAGACCAGCCAAGGCTACATTTTTGAGACCCTGTCTCAAAAAAAAAAAAAAAATATATATATATATATATATATATATATTTATATATATTTATATATCCCCCCTTGGGCTAGAGAGACGGTTCAGAGGTTAAGAATACTGGCTGTTCTTTTAGAGGACTCCTAACTGTCTGTAACTCCAGTTCCATGGGATCTTAGGCACCAGACACATAAGTGGTACACAGTATGTAATGCAGACACTCATATGAATAAACTTTAAAATTTTTAAATATTCCTTACATTTATTTCTTCATTGCACAGGGGAAGGGGGTAGAAATGGAGGGGCCAGGGTGTCACCATGTGCACACGGAAGTCAGAGGACAACTTGCTAGAGTTGTTTCTCTCCTTCCATCATTCGGGTTCTGGGGACTGAACTCAGGCTGCCAGACTTGTTAGCAAGCACGTGTACTTGCTGAGCCATCTCATCAGCCCAATTCTTAAATTTCTAACTTTGGTGAAAGGTGTCAACAATATAACTTATGACTAGACTTCTGGAAGAGAAACCTGCAAATATAGTTGTTCAGCTGTAAGTCTTCAACTGAAGACATCTTATAGAACGAATATTCTACTGAGAAAGATAAGGAGACAAAGTATCTGCAACTCAGATAATAAAGGGGCAAAGATCCAAGTTCTTACTAAAATACATTTAAAAAATATAAATTTACCTAGAGCCTAGCTTATTTAACCTGTGGGCTGAGACACCATACAGAGTCACGCAGTAACCTTGGGGTTTTGAAGAACCTGGTGATAGTGAAAGACTTCTGAACATGCAATGACCAAGTGAATTCAAAATCACACCTAATGAACCCAGTGTGTCTCTGCATGTCTTCACTGTGCAAGCTGTCTTGCCATCCAATCCAGTATCACTGCCTCAAACACCTCAGTTCAAATTTAAGATTACTGTACATTATAAACTGGAGGGTTTCTACTCCACATACAGAGATTTTTGGTCTTGTAGAAACAGTTTTATTATGAAAACAAAGACTTTCAAATATTTTCCCACTACCATTTCTCAGTATGTAAATAACAAATTAACTAATCTCCAAATTGTAAAGCACTACAAGTTTGACTTTTCTAAAAGGTGCTGTTTGAATTACTAACTTTTTTCATTAAAAAAGAGAAAGAAAAAAAAAAGGCAGTGGTGGCAGCACTCAGCAGAGGCAGAGGTAGGCAGATATCTGTGAGTTCAAGGCAAGCCTGGTCTACAGAGTTCTAGAACAGTCAAATCTGCACAGAGAAACCCTATCTCAAAAAGTACACACACACACACACACACACACACACACACACACACACACAGGTGGGCTGGAGATATGGCTCAGTAGTTAGCAGCACCTGGGTTTTATTCCCAGCGCCCACATGGCAGCTCATAACTGTCACTCCAGTGCCAGGGTATCCAATGTCTTAATTTTGGCTTAGAATTAGGACAGAATTTTCAAGTTTCTGAAATGGCCCTAAATAAACTCCCACCATTTTACACTATACTGTGAATCAGCAGTCCTAGCACTGACAATTATGAAAACAAAGTATCATAAAGATACTCTGTATACTGTATACTGAAGTATCAAATATTCAGCTAAGCTTTAATTCTTGTTTTGTTGTTTTGTTTGAGGCGGGGTAGTCTTATAGCCTTGTGTAGCCTATTCCTGGACCTTGGTATATCTATAGAGCAGGCTGGCCTTGAATTCATAGAGATGTGCCTGCCTCTACCTGCCAAGTGCTGGGATAAAAGGAGTGCACCACCACCACTGGCTCAAGCTTGAATTCTTTAGGTAAAAATAAGTAAACACCCCTACCACACCCAGTGTCCAAATACACTTCACATTTAATAAGTGGTAAAATTATATGTGTACCAAAAAATTATTTTGAAGTAAACTTCTTTATGGTTGGACAGAAGATGTTTTAATTGAATATCTACTTTTTATGTCTATATTCTGCAGTTACTTTAACATGTTTATGAACCAGACATAGTTGACCATTCCTTTAATCCCAGTGTTGGGGAGGGATAGGTGAGCAGAACTCTTTGAGTTCCCAGCCAGCCTCAGCTGTATATCAAATAGATTCTGTCTCAAGAGTCTGAGAAAAAAAAAAAAGTTTAAGTAGAAAAATTTTAGAAGCCCTGATCCAAAGATTGAAAAACAAAAACAACAAAGACAGAACCTAGAATAATCCAATCTTTGAACCTGAAAAGAAAAAGAACAAACCTAAAGGCAAATTAAAGAAACCAAGAAAAGGGGAGCACTCCTGAATTTGTCATGAATTAAGATTAATTAAGTCTCTGTCAGCCTGACAAAAGATAATCCAGGATGATGACAGAAAAACATGAACAAGGAACAAAAAAACAAAGCTACGAAAATTAATAACAGTAAATAATTTTCATCTGAACAAGAATGTGGATATAAAGAAAGGGAAATGATATTACCTAGTAGGAAATGGGGGGAGGAGGTTTCACATGAGGGAGGTCCATTGCTAGAATACAAAGAGACAGTACAACAAAGGTTGATACTTGTGAAGACACAGAAGAAATGGAGTAAGGTCTCAAAGGAGGGAGAGTGTGCATTTCAAGTACAAATGAAGGGGCCAGCCCAGACAAAAGAGCTACTTCCAGGGACCAGAGAAGTTAGGGCAGGTACACCCGGACCTACAGTGATAGCTCAATAGTTAAGAACGCTTGTTGCTCTTACTGAGAACTAAACTCAAGTCCAGTTCTCAGCAGCACACTGGCCTATAACTACAGCCTCATGACATCCAACTTCTTCTGGTCTCTTCGAATAACTGAACATACAGCCAGATAGGCATGCACACACAAAATTAAAAATAATCTTAAAAAATAAAATAAAAAACAAGTTCTCAACCAAAAGGTTGTACAGGCATAAATACAAAGGAATTGCTCAGGAAAATAAGGAAGCTCTTACCAGCATCGTTTTTGGTACATAAATATAAGAGTCTGACTCTCAGAGTGATGAAGATAGGGATGTAAAAAACAAGTGAAAAGAGCTAGAGGCAAATACTAAGGAAAGAACCACCTATAACTAAGGACTTCAGTTACTGGCTCCAGTGTGCTTCCCAGGATAAAACCACATGAAACTACAACAGACACATTTATGCCAACAGGAAAAAACTGGTAAGACCTTTGATGTAGGAAAGCACATATAATACTGAAAAAAAAAATTGAAATATAAAAGTTATGCTGAATTTAAATAAAATTTCATGTCAAAAGAGGTAAGAAACAGGTTTCATAAACCCAAAATCATTACCTCGAAACTGTATTATAACATAAAGTCTCCACTGAGAATAGCAGAACTCTGAGGCCTGTAAGACTATGAACTCTCCCTCTAGACAGACTCAACGACAGAGCCCAGCCAATCAGACCTTGATTCCAGCACCAGGCTGGATTCCGAAGACTGTAAGTCAGGACACTTACCGAAAGGTGACTTCTGGCACAAGACACTTCACTCCATTGTGGAAGGGCCGAGTAAGGGAGATGGTCTGGCTGACCTGATCCACTGCTGACACTCTGCCCTGATAGACTCCCAGGCTGTCTCCACAGTTGATGGACACAATACTGCCCAGCCAATCCATAGCCATGTTTCAGACGTGAAGTCGCTGTGAAGAGAAGGAACTAGTCAGTATACCTTGAAGAAAATCTTTTAAATTCAGCAAGTGTGTTAGGTTCTGTACTTAGTGCTGTTTGATAACACTCTGCCATTGAGGTAACAAAGCATTAAAAAACAACAATAACAACAAAACCCTCCAGTAAGAAGTGAAGCATGGGGGCCAGAGAGATGGCTCAGCAATTAAGTACTGGCTGCTCTTCTACAGGGCCCAGGACCAATTCCCAGTTCCCATATAGCAGCTCACAACTGTGTGTAACTCCAGCTCCAGGGCATCTGGCACCCTCACACAGACAGGGCCTCATCATGTAACTGGTTGGCCTGGAACTCAGAGTGTAGACCTCAAACTCACACAGCTCTATCTGTCTCAGCCTCCTGAGCACAGGAGTTAAAGGTTCGTACCCCTGTGCCCAGCTGCACCACCTCTGGTCGCAGTGTTGGGGTGGCTAGGCGGAAAGCAGAGTCAGGTAGATCTAGATTGAAGTTGGTCGACACAGAATGTTCTAGGTCAGCCAGGACTACACAGCGAAAATCTGTCTCAAAAACAAAAACTTCAGTAGGGACATGCTTATTAATAAGCAATATTGATATATGTCTACAAAGACCATGTAGACAGCGGTGGTGGTGGCACGTGCCTTTAATCTAAGCACTTGGAAGGCAGAGCAGGTAGACCTGAGTTCAAGGCCAGTCTGGAAACCCAGAGAAACCCTGTCTCAAACAAACAAAAAACCAACAACAAAAGCCCAAAGATCATGTAGTTGTTTTAGAGTATGAATTACAGACAACAGTGCAAAATCTTTCAAAAGGGAAGGATAGGTACATGATTAAGCAGTAGAGGAGTATTTGCCTAGCAAGACAAAGTCTGAGTTTAATTTTTAGCACCATCAAAACTTTTAAATATATATATATATATAAAAGCTGAACAAAAAGGGCTGGAGCGATGGCTCAGCAGTTAAAAACACTGGTTGCTCTTTCAGAGGATCCTAGTTCGATTCCTAGCACACACACACAGTGATTCATAACTGTTAATTAACTCTAGTTTCGGGGAATCTGATGCCCCCTCCTCAGGCACTGCACACACAATTCACAGAAATACATTCAGGTAAACACTCATGCACATAAAAACTTTTTTAAATTAAATTAATTACTATATATAAAAGATATCTACTGGCTGGAATCTCGAGTTCAAGGCCAGCCTAGTCTACAGAATGAGTTCTAGGACAGCCAGGGCTACAGAGAGTCACCTCTACTGCTGCTCCACCACCACCCCCAAAACAACAACAACAAAGAAGCCTTTTGTAGCTCCTATATATACTCCTGCTTCAGCTGTAGCTTTTTCTGACAGGGAGGACTTGTAATGAATGACCCACATTTCCTTGGAGCAGTCATCAGATAAGGAGTCTGATGGGTTTGCACTGTTTCATTTATAGTTGGTATTTGTGTACATGAAAAAGTTTTGGTTTTAGTTCTTGGTAGTTTTGGCAGGTAGATCCAGAATTTCATGTACACATTCTCAGAAAGTGTTCTTCCACTGAGCTGCATGCCCAATCCTAGGCAATTTTGGTTTGTTTATTTTGCTTCTTCTGAGAGCTGGTCTCAGTGTGGCCCTGACTGGCCTGAAACAAACTCTCTCTGGGCTAGGCTGTACTCAAGACTTACTGCAACTTTCCAAGTGCTGGGATTACCAGAATACATCACACGCTCAGGTAGAAAGTTTCTTTCTAGGAGAAGCCTGTTTGCTGTGTTGTCAATAAAATACCAACATATTTTACAGAGGTGCTTCCAACAAAAACGGAGTTACATATTAATATATTAATATAGAATCAAAAATTTAAAAACTGCATTTATTAACTGAAAGTCACATTTATCAACTAACTTTAACATTTGACTTGTTAACGTTAACATTTGGTTTGTCTGCCTCTACCTCCCAAGAACTGGGAGCTGGAGCTCATTTTTTTAAACGTGTGTGTGTGTGTGTGTGTGTAAGTGCCTGCGTGCCTGCATCCACTTTGCACGCACACACTTTTCTGGTGATGAAACCCAGAGCTCATGCTAGTAGCTAGACATCTGAGCTTACATCCCTAGCACAAGGCAAATCTACTTTTCCATCAAGTTATAATTTACATAAAAGTGGATCACTCCACATTAAAAACAAACAAACAAACAAACAAATAAGATAGGTATTCACTATGTATCCCAGACAAGCTCAAACTCAAGATCCCTTGTCTCAGCCTCCTGAGTGCTATGATGACAGCTATGCATCATGACATCTGGTGCTCCAAAATCTTTCACAGTGACCAGTCCCCCGTGGAGCTACGACACAACTATCACAAGAGGCTCCATTGTGTCTCCATAAAGATGCTGCTATTCTGACATCATGAAAGATTAGTTTATGCTATTTTCAAACTTCACAAAAGTGGAATCATGCAGGATCATGTGCCTGGCTTCCTCTAATCAATAGTACATATGTGAAATTCAACTGTTGCATGTAGCAAACGTTAATTACCAAGTCTGTAGTGTATTATCTAAGCACACCTCAATGAATTTAGCCAGTCTGCTATTATAAACAGTTGAATTCTTTCCACTTCTGAGTTCCATTTTAAAAAACTAACAGTTTTATATGTGTTGTTCATATTACACAGAAAATCAGGTTCGAAACTGTATTTGACTTTGTTAGAAACTAACTGCCAAGCAGAGTGGTGGTGAAGGCCTATAATCTCAGTACTCCAGAGGCCAAAGCAGGAGTATTACTGTGCTTAATACTGGACCCAGGTGTGAAGACTGTCTCAGTATCATCCAAAAGCCAAGCCCTGTGGTGGTGCAGGCCTTTAATTCCACCACTCGGAAGGCAGAGGCAGGAGGATCCCTTGAGTTCCAGGCCAGTTTGGTCTACAAAGAGAGTTCTAAGACAGCCAGAGAACTACTTTTACTTCAGAGAAACCAACAATTAGGAATTTTTGTGCCCCCCAAATTGATTTATCATTCAAGAAAACTAACACAAAAACAAAAAACTGGATTCCACCTGAGAGCTCCAGGTGAGATACAAACAGCTCAGGGTTGGTCATTTGTATTGTGGAAAGAATAAGGTTCTTCTGAGCTCTGCAACTGGGAGACTAAAACCCAACTAACGGAGCTGATGAGGGCCATTCCTCCAACACACTCCAACACTTAAACCACTGATCAAGTAAATTACGAATAAATGCAGTCACATCGCAGAAAGGATTAACTACAGCAGCGCACCGAGGGCAGTTGACTGTGCGCACTGGCAGGGCATTAGGATCTGTATTTCCACATTCCAGCCTGTCACAGATCAGCATCCACCGTGTGGTACTGGCACGCTTCCTGACTATTAACTTCACTGCTCAAAAGGAAATGGAGGCAAAGAGCAGTGGCTGGGAGAGAGCGCAACTCGCAGAGGCCACCAAAGCTGGCCTGAGAGAGACCCAGCAGCTACCGCCTCCCATTCCTCAACCTCCCGTCTCCTGCCTCAAACCCAGATCCTTGGGCTACACCTACACCGAACCCGGTGAGTGCCTCAGCACCCCTTACGCGAGCACGCACACACCCCCGCGAGTTCCCGCACACTGCACACGTTACACAGGTTACACACACACACTACACACACACAGAGTTCCTGCACACACACAGAGTTTACACACAAACACACACACACCACACACACACACACACACACACACACACACACACACACACACACACAGTTCCTGCCCGCGAATATACAGGTCTACAAGGCCTGGAAGCCTAAAAAGCAAACCGAGCGGACCACCCCGGAAGCGCCAGCACACGCGAACAAGCGACCTCCCTCATGCTCACCTCCCCGCCGTCTGCCCCCGCCTGCGCCGCGCACCACACCAAGCAGATCCCACAGGCCAAAACACCATAGAGGGGCTTCACGCCCACCTCCAGGGACACAGAAGAAGTCGCCGCCACCGTCGCCGGAAACGCCCCCGTGCCACGCCAACCCGGGGTGAGGTCACTTCCGTTGACACACATCATAGGCGGGAGGGAGGAGCCCAGGGGCGGGCTCCCGGGAAATTTGAGAGGGTCGTGGTGTTGAAAGGAGAAGGGTAAAGGCTGCCTGGCCGTGCCGGGTATTTTCTGTGCTTGAAGTCTGAGTGGCGTGTGTGAGAGAGAAGGGGAGAGAGAGAGGAAGGGAGGGGGGAGGGGGAGGAAGGAAGGGGAAATTGTACTGGCTAGTTTGTCAATATGACACAAGCTAGAGTTACCTGAGAGAAGAGAACCTCAACTGATAAAATCTCCGTAAGATCAGACTGTAAGCAAGCCTGTAATCCTTTTTTCTTAATTAATGCCCAGGCTATTGTGAGTGGGGCCATCCCCGGACGAGTGGTTCTGGGATCAATAAGAAAATAGGCTGAGCAAGCATAGGGAGCAAGCCAATAACCAGCACTCTCCCATGGCTTCTATATCCGCTCCTGCCTCCAAGTTTCTTCCCTGTTTGAGTTTCCCTCCTGACTTCCTTTGATGATGAACAGTGATGTGGAGGTGTAAGATAGATAAACCCTTTCTCCCCAAGTTGCTTTTTTGGTCATGGTGTTTCGTCACAGCAATGGAAATCCAAACTAAGACAAGTTGGTAGCAGGGGTGGGATATTGCTGTGACGGACCTGATCGTGTTTTGGGAGGATTGTGGAAGGACTTTAGGACTTTGGAAGTTTGGGCTAGATAAGCCATGGAGTGTTGGGGAGCTCAGCGAGTTGTTCTGTAGCAGGTTGGAAGGTAAGAATATTAACAGCATTGAAAGATTGCCTGGCTTGTGAAGTTTCAGAGGGAAGTGTAAAGACTCTATCGGGGCCATTTGTAATTTTGAATTAAGATTCTGTGGTTCTGGTTTAGCTGGTGCGAAGGAAGGATCAGCTGCAATTAACAAGAACTACTAAAGTAAAACTTTTGCTTTGCTGGGATACTCAAATCTGGCTGGAACTGAGAAATTAGTGGTGCTTAAGAAGAGAACAGCATTATTGAAGTTAAGTTTTGCTTGTTTGTTTTTGTTTTTTGAGACAGGATTCTCTCTGTCGCCCTGGAACTCACTCTGTAGACCGCTGGCTTCAAATTCAGAGATCCACCTGCCTTTGCCTCTCTATTGCTGGGATTAAGGCTGTGCAGCACCACCGCCCAGCAGGGTAAAATCTTATGGGAAGTGTTTCCTGAGAGCTAGCAGACCAAAAAGAAAGAGAAGGGGGTAGGGGGGAGGAGAAAGTAGGAGGGAGGAGGAAGAAAAGAAAGACAGAAAGAAAGAAAGAAAAGAAGGAGAAAAAAAGAAAAGAATTATTGGGCTGGAGAGATGGCTCAGAAGTTAAAAGCACTTGTTGCTCTTCCATCACTATCCATAAATTCAGTTCCAAGGGATCTAATGCCCTCATGGTGCATGTACATGCATGCAGGCAAAACATTCAATACACATAAAATAAATCTAAAAAAATAGAAATTTTTATAAGCTTATGTGCTCAAACACATTTGAAGGGTTTTAATTTATGGGAAAATTTTTTTTGAGTCAGTGTCTTGCTATGTAGCCCTAGCTAGATTCAAACGCAAAGCAATCCTGCTTGAGTTCTGAAATTAAAAGCGATTGTCACCATACCAAGTAAAAATTATTATCAATAATTAAACTGTCCTATATTCAGAAGTTAAAACCTGTTCAAGATTGCCCAGAGTGGCTTAATCCATTCCTGGAATCTTTGTAGCATCTTTACCATCTGTCATGACCAAATGTACCAGGCTTGTCTTTCATTAATATATCCTCTGTCCCAGATTTGTGGGCAGTTGTTTTCCTAAGAAGCCCTGGATCTCAATCTGGGCATTAGAAAGTGAGAATGTTCATTTCTGTGAGCTGGCTGCTGCTTCTAAGTTTTAGGATCTTAGCCAGGCATGATGGTACATGCCTACAAATCCCAGCACTCAGGAGGCTCAGACTTGAAGATCAAGAGTCGGAGGCCAGTCTGGACTACAAATTGAGACCCTGTCTCTAAAAACAAACAGATCTAGGAAGCTGAGAGACAGGTAGATAGAAATGCATCCTATCAGTTAAGCTTATCTGCTTCTATGTTACAACAGTTTCTTCTTTTTTCTATACTCTAAACCCCTAGCTCCTCAAAATACAGGGGATGATGAATTTGAACACCATTATTACTCATTTATCCCTCATCATATTGTAATCTTAAGAGAGCAAAAGTAATGTCACCATCATCAAGGCAAAGTCTGAGAACAGTTGCATAAATTGTTTTTGTCTTGTTGTGTATAGTGTGTGTATGTTTTATTTGTTTGTTTGTTTGGGATTTTTGTTTTATTTTGAAACAGGTTTTCACTGTGTAGTGCTGGCTGAACTGGAACTCACTCTGTAGACCAAGTTGGCCTTGAACTCAGAGATCTGCTGCCTCAACATCCTGAGTTCTGGATTTAAAGATGTGCAGTACCACTGCCTGGCTCATAAATTGTTTTATAAATACTGTCCAGATTTATTCGTTTTAAAATGGTATTTTTCATACCATTTTAACCTGCATAATTCATTGTGGTTTTTTTATGAAGATTTACTTATGTGGGTATTTGGGGGACGGTGGTGCACACACAATTTGAGGGTAGGTGGGAGTGTCCATGGATGCCAGAAGAGAGTATGTGGAGTTACAGGCAATTGTGAGCTGCCCACAGGGTGCTGGTCATGGAACTTGGATCCTCTGGAGGAAAACCAAGAATTCTTAACTGCTGAGCTGTAGGCCTCACTGCCTTGCTGCTGTTTGTTTTGTTGTTGTTCTTTTTAGTGTATACAAAGTTATACAAGCATCACTCCTGCTTTTAGAATCCCTTCTCTATCTTTAGAAGAAGCCCTACACCTGCCAATTCCCTTTGCCCTGTGTTACCTGATAATCACTAACCTAATTTCTGGCTCTATTAATTTTCCTATTCTGCATAGTTTATAGGCTCCTCTTTATGATAGCATATAATACAAATTTTCTTGTTGTTTCCAAGACAGGTTCTCACATATTCCAGACTGGCTGCAAACTTTCTATAGCAGAGAGTGACCTTTTTAAAAAATATTTATTTATTTATTATATATATAGTGTTCTTTCTGCATGTACACCTGCACGCCAAAAGAGGGCACCAGATCTCATTATAGATGATTGTGAACCATCATGTGGTTTCTGGGAACTGAACTCAGGACCTCTGCAAAAGATTTATTTGTTTTTTATATATACAGAGTTCTGCCTGCATGTACACCTGAACACCAGAAGAGGCAACTAGATAGCATTATAAATGGTTGTGAGCCACCATGTGGTTGCTGGGAATTGAACTCAGGACCTTTGAAAGAGCAACTAATGCTCTTAACTGCTGAGCCATCTCTCCAGCCCCAATAGTGACCTTTAACCCCTGACCATCCTGTCTTTATCCCCTGCTTGCTAGAATTACAGGTGTGTGCTACCACAGGAACTTAAGCTTTGGGCATGCTGGACAACTATCAACTGAGCTACATTTCTAGCCCCAAAGTTTTTTTCAACTTGGCATAAACTTCCGAATAAAGCAACTAGACACAATGTTGAGCTGGAAGGAGCCAAAGGACAGGAAAGAGGGGAGGAGCTAGAGGGCAGGAAATGAGTGGGAGGGAAAGGGCGAGGAGAGCTTGGAGAGAGAGCTGGAGGAGAGATCTTGGAACTACATGGAGATATGGATTGGACCTAAGATATCACAAAAAAGCAAGTATAATGTTTCCTAAATGTTAGGAAACTATGAGGGCTTAGGATGGAGTAGCTATTGCCCAGCATTGTGTTCTAAGATAACTAAATAAACCCAGTGTCTGTGTGGTGATTTGGTTATACAGCTGTTAGGCATAACAGCAAGCTTTACCAAAAGATAATCATTAGTAAGTATTAATCACCGACTACAACACTTAAGCTTTGGGCATGCTAGACAACTATCAACTGAGCTACATTTCCAGCTCCAAAAGTTTTTTGTTTTAACAAAAACGATGAGAAGGGTAACTGGGCATCATTGTTCTCTCTGACTTTGGTTTGCTTTTTATGGTGGCCTGAAACTCTTGGTGAATAGAAACTATCTACTCCAGTCAGAAAGCATGAATGTGACAACTACTGTCCACTACAAGCTGTTCAAGGAGGTTGAGTGGGGTGATACTAGGAAGGGACGCAAACCAAGGTGCATGTCCTCTAAGCATGTTAGAGGAGCTTTTGGCTGAGTATGTCTGCCCTTCACCCCTACCTGACACTGCCACTCTGACATTTCTGAGGGATGAGGCTTTCTCCATTGAAATGTGAGCCACTCAAGAGAATGCTTCTCTGGGAGAGCTGGCCCTGTCCTTCACTGGCTGCAGTGTTCAGGAGAGTGGGCTCTGCACATTGCCTGGGCAGCATAGCAGAGCTAACCATGTTGGCAGAGTGCAGGCCAGCCGGTCCAAAGGTGTGAACACAGGAGAGCTGGCCCAATCCCTCACTGGATACAGCGCTTGGGAGAGCAGGTCCTGCACCTCATCTGGGGAGCATAGCAGAGCTGACGCTGGTAGCAAAGGTTAGGGTGAGCTGGCACCACAGGCAGAGGAGTGGGAGAGCTGCCCCTGCCCCTTGCTGGCTGTGGCACTGGGTGAGCTAGCCAAGGCAGTGCTAGAGAGCTCACCCTAGTGGCGTGGGTGTGGGAGAGCTGGCAGGCTGACCAGTTTAGTCAGCTACTACCCTGGCCCAGATCCAGGACTTGATCCAGGACTTGGATCCAGGAGTTGGTCCATCCCAACATCTACCTCACCTAGGAACTTCTGGAGCATGTGAAGAGGCCGGTCCTGCAGATCCAAAGCTGCAGTATCTCCATGACACAAGGCAACACAGGATATCTGAGCGGAGTTCCAATGAGGATCCAGCAGAAGCCAGACCAATGACCCATTGCAATGAACATTTGCCAGTAAAGAAGTGTGGGCAGTGCAACACACTGCAGCTTCCATGACAAGTTGGTTTTTCTTCTTCTTCTTTTTCTTCTTTTAAATTTTCTTTCCGGGAGGAGGTTTCAAGGGCAAATACGAAGGACTGGGGAGATGAGTGAGACTGTGGTACATGGTGTGAAATTCACAAAGAATCAATAAAAAGTTTTTTGTTTTTTTTTTGTTTTTTTTTTAAGCGACTGTTTCTCATCCTTCAAAGAAGGCTTTGCTTCGGTGTCCCCCAAAGACCTAGGAACTTCTCCCAGTATACCCACCCCACACCCAGCCCTATCCCCAGTTCTACAACCCATGTTTCCCTATGCAGGGCTGGTCAAGCCCAGAATACCCTGAATTAGGTGATATGCTACGGATCAGGCCCTTCCACCAGCTTTGGAGGGGGGAGGGTTCTGAAAGCAGTCTTTTGTTTAATGTCCCAGAGAACATTCTCTATCAAAGTGTGCGACAAGTTAGAGAGGGAGATGCCACTAACAACCTGCCTGCGAGCTGCCACGTCCCCTCTCCACTGCCACCTCCCCTCTCCACTGCCACCTCTGTCTCCCCACAGGGACACAGTAGAAAGTTGAGCTCAAGGTTAGAATGTAGGTTAACTTGAGGTTCAAAACCTCTCCACGTGTAGCACTTCCAGGTAAGCTTTTTATTTAGCTTAGGTAGGTTTCTCCTATGTATTTCTGGATACTTGAGTTAAGAGTTTTCTTGGTTGTATTAAACATATTGATCTAAAGCTCTTAAGGTATGACTAATACAAATGCATAAGCAAAATACACAACAGAATTAAAAGGTCTCATGTACAAACTTGGTTTTGTTTGTTTTTTGAGACAGGGTTTCTTTTTTTGGGGGGGTGTAATACTGTTTACTCTGCCAAAAGTGGTTTTCTTTACAGATTTTTTTTAACTTTTATTAATTACACTTTATTCACTTTGTATCCCCCCATAATCCCCTCCCTTCTCCCCTCCCGATTCCACCTTCCCTCCCCCTTCTTCACGCATGCCCCTCCCAAGTCCACTGATAGGGGAGGTCCTCCTCTCCTTCCTTCTGATCTTAGTCTATCAGATCTCATCAGGAGTGGCTGCATTGTCATCTTCTGTGGCCTGGTAAGGCTGCTCCCCCCTCAGGGGGAGGTGATCAAAGAGCAGGCCAATTAGTTCATGTCAGAGGCAGTCCCTCTTCCCATTACTATGGAACCCACTTGGACACTAAACTGCCCTGGACTACATCTGTGCAGGGGTTCTAGGTTATCTCCATGAATAGTCCTTGGTTGGAGTATGAGTCTCTGGGAAGACCCCTGTGTTCAAATTTTCTGGTTCTATTGCTCTACATGGAATCTTATGTAAGAAGTGGGAAATGGTAAGCTCTGGAGAGGACAGGAACCCCACAAGGAGAGACAGGGTTTCTTTGTGTAGAACATTTTATACAATAAAGAAGGAGACCAGGAGCTGGCAGAGTGGCCCATGACTGTCCTGGCACTTGGTAGGGTGGCGACAGCAGAACAAAATAAGGAGCCCAAGGCCATCCTTGGCTACATACCAAGTTCAGAGGCAGCCTGGGCTATAAGAGACACTATCTCAAAAGTGTTGTCCCTTTTTTCTACACCTGGTCCTATTGCCCAGAGATTCGGTCCCTCTGTTCTTGGGTCTTTCTAGACACCAAGTCCCAGCTCTTCCTGAACAAGAATAGAGGCTTTACAAGAACAGGGCACCCTGCCCTGTTCCTATGGAGGGCAAACAAAGGTGAGCCCCACATGAAGTGTCATAAACCCATGCAGGCAGGCTGCTTAGCCTTAACTAACAGCAATCACACCTCTGTGCCAGTATTTTGAGCTGTCTTCTCCCTCTATTCTAGGCAGCTCCCAGTTGTCAAAGAAACCAGACAGATCCTGGCATGACCTGCTTTAAGTTTTTCTCAAACCAGCCAGTCCCTGGAGCATCCAGAGAGCTCTTCAGGGGTTTTCTGAGGCCCATGTACCTCTTAACACTGTAAGGCTTCCTAGTTGTTGCCGAACATAGGAAGGTTCCAAAGTTCCTATGGGCCTCTGCTGTGCCCGGTCTGTCTTGAGCATACAGAAAAGCAAGTCCAAAGTAGGAGGCAGGCACAATTCCCCAGAATCTGTGCTTCTGGCTGGAGTTAAATCAGTGAAACAGCCCGCCGGTCTGGTGACATACAGGGCAGTCTGAGCTTAGAGATGCTGAGGCTCAGAAGAGCGTATCTTCACTTGGAAGTGCTCACAGTGGGCATACTTTAAAGTCAGTCCATAGATAGGAGTCATATCCACCTTCTCACCTGGTAACACGCGGAATTCTATTTGCTGCAACAAGATCGCCAGGAAGAGAAAGACCTCCCACCGGCCAATGGTCTCCCCAATGCACTTCCGCTTACCCAAACCAAAGAGCATGATCTTCTCACTCAGGACCTTGTCCAGAGTGCCATTGGAGGTGAGAAACCTTTCAGGCCGGAACTTGTTTGGGTCACCCCACAGTTCCCTGTAAGTAGAGGGAGACAGCTGAAATACCTGATCAAGGGCTTATAAACATCAAGTAGGTCAATTCCCAAGGGACAAGAGGGTCTGAAGCCCAGGAGAGGATGGACCCAGCTCACTCAGGAGTTTCCACTGCCCCGTCAACTTACTGGTCATGGTTAACCTGCCACTGGTTCACAAAGACACAACGCCCCTTGGGAATATAGAAACCACATAGACTGGTATCTCTTGTGGTGCTGGGGAAAGAGGAAGCTCAGTCAGGATCAGGGCCATAGGAAAATCCACCACCCCACTCCCATGCCATGTCCTTCCTATGAATCCTAATGGGCTTTGTATACTAAACTAAGGCCTAGTATCAAATATCAATGGATCTATGGACTGACCTGTGGGGGATGGTGAAGGGGACGAAGGATGAGTGTCGGAAGGTCTCTAGGATGAAGGCCTCCAAATAGGGCAGCTGAGGTCTGTCAGAAAGCCGAGGCAGCCGATCCCTGCCAATCACTGTGTCTATAGAATACAGGGGTGCCAAAGGAGTAAGATATTGCCCAGACTTTATCAGGGTCTCCCACTTAGAGTCCTTGGAAAGGAGCCACCACCTACCTAGTTCCTCCTGAATTTTTCTCTGTACCCTAGGGTTTGTCACCAGGTACATGAGGCTCCAAGAGATAGCAGTTGTGACTGTGTCAAACCCTGAACAGGAGGGAACAGAGGGAGAAGTTGGCATGTGGCAGGTAGGGGCACCTAAGCAAAGACATGATACACTGAAGTGCACATACCAGCTCCAAAGAGGTCAAAAACAATCGCGATGATCTTATCATCTGACAGCTGCACATTGGCATTCTCATCCAGCGTCTTGTCTTGACAGTGCTCAATGAGGCTGTCTGTGACATCCCGGATGTGGCCCTAGGAGATGAGGGAGCACAAGGTGAGAAATAGCCCAAATCCAGACCTACCTCTCCATCCAGGCCTGGCCCCTCACTGTCATCAACACCTATGTTCAAGAGGTGACCTGAGCTGCTATCCCAGTTTCGCTTTGCCTCTCCAAGTCTCTTTCCAACCTTAGAGAACTGATGGCCCAACTCAAGAGACCCTGGAGGCATAGAGCCTGACACTATTAGTAATTAAATGCTTTCTTTACCTGTTTTTCCACCATGAGACCAGGACACAGGTTCTTTAACTCTTCCTGGTCCAGCAAGAACTAGCCCAGGGCTCCTCCTATTCAGTGGCTCTTGTCTTATGGATGCACAGAAGGACCAGCCAAGAAAATTCTATTGGCCTGCTGAGGATGGAGCGCACTCTGCTACTGGCTCCAAGCTTGCCTGTGATGTTCTGGCCCTGGACCCTGCCTGCTTCCTACCACCACCTGCTTCTCCCAGCCTCTACCTTCTCAAATGTCCTGTAATGCTCCTTGATTAACTTCTTTACGAAGCTGTAGAAATTCTTATTCAAGTCCTTGAAGACATCCAGAGAGGAGTTAGGCAGGTAGCGAAGGACAGGGATGAAGTCAGCAGGGTATCCAGAGCCAGTGACCTCCCCAAACTCATTGCTCAGATTGATTATGCTCAGCAGCTCTTGGTTGTCATGGTCATAACGTTGGCTAAAGCACATGGCACAGATGACATTGGCCACTGACACTACCAAATATTTGTAAGGATCAAAGTGGCCAACCTCTGCCATCAGCTTCTGAAACTTGGTGATTAGACGGTCAGCCTCCTTGCTCACGTGCTCCTCCAAGTAACAAGAAGATGCTGACGTCGGGTCTGAGGCTATGGAGAAACTCTTCAGGGCATTCTGGGCCAGGCGCCGACGGGCAGCCCACACTGGTCCAGAGTCTGGATTGAAGGTCATGCTCTGGCCATTACTGATGAAATTAAAACTGTAGAGGTCTGGCCGGCCCTTGAAGTCATCTCCCTGCCGCACCAGGGCCTGCCGGATGGTGTTGAGCCCGCTCAGCACCACCACAGGTGTGGAGCCAATGCGGATCTGCAGTACATCCCCATACTGTTTGCTCAGTTTTGTCAGTGACAGGTGTGGGTTCTTCCCCAGGGTCAATATGTTCCCAATGAAGGGCCAGCCCCAGGGTCCGGGTGGGCTCTTCAGACCTTTGGGGACCCGGGTTCTTGACACTCTGACCACCCAGAATACTATGCAGAAGATGACAGCGGTCAGGAGCAGCTCTGTGGCGGACATGAAGGCTGGGAGTCCAAACACAGAAGGCATGATCTAGGTGGCTGCTGAGAGCTGAGGCAAGCAGAAAGAAAAGGCAGATCATCAGACTGAGGGTGAGGGGTAAATATGCTGATGTGTCACCATGCTGGCTGGACAAAGGAAAAGTCTTCCACCCGGAGATCTTCACTGGGCACAGAGGGAGGACAGAGATTGCTGAGCTGCCACTGTGTGCCCAAAATTCCACAGTTCTTTTTTCTCCACACACAGAAAGGCTGAGGTCAGGTAGACTGTTGTTCTTCTGGAGAAGTCTCAGTGTAGTTTGGTTTTGTTTTCATACAATATATTTTGATCATATTCTACACACACATGCTCTCTCTCTCTCTCTCTCTCTCTCTCTCTCACACACACACACACACACACACACACACAGTTATTTTTTATTCAGTCTTAGCCATAAGCCTCTGAGGAAAGCTGCAGTAAGATTCAGAGAGGATACATAACATTCTCAAACTTACAGATCTGGGAAATGTTGGGTACACCCATGTGATCCACTTCTAGAAAACCTCTTGTAACTACCACTGCATTCTACCTAATGCATTCCAATAAATGCACAGCTAACACGTCACCCAAAAAAGTTCTCCTTGGATCCTACCCGCCACCTTGGGAAAGCCACCCTATCAGGAAATTAGAGATCATTTGTTCCTCCGGCCTCGTTTCATACTCTAGCAGCAGGGAAATCAACCTTCAAATGGGGCATTGACTTGCCCAGAGTCACCCAGCCATAGTGACAGAGCCAGGAGTCAGAGCTCTCAGGGAAAGTCCCAGGGAATGCATAGCTGCTTTGGCAGCTGTCTCCCTCTGGAAATCAAAGAATCTTAGTTCGCAGTTCTTTACTGTTCACCTCAGGATCTAAAAAACCCCACAAAACCCCAACAGAGGACAAGAATGGGAGAAGGTATAGGAAAATCAATGTCCAAGCCACGTAGCTCTCAGCCCTACTTCCCTGAGCTCAGCTGAGCCACACTTTAAAAGCAGAGGGAGAGCAGCTGTAGCTCTGAGCAACAGTGTTCCAGGCCAAGCTTTCTGTTGTGCTCAATTCTCATGAATGAATAGGCTGGGCCTCCCCCACTCTTTTGCTGGTCACAAGAAAGCAAAATTAAAAGGAATCAGGCTAGGGCTATAAGAAAACCACTAACTGGAATTAGGAAAACCAGGAATGGATTTGAACTTAACAAAAATTAAGAGGAAAGGTTGTCTTTAGGCTTGTTCTAGAAAAGGTGTGCAAATTTACAGACTGTTCTAAGGCTCTGCCCAGTCAGGAGAGTCACTTTGCCAAGAAAAACAGTTCAGATAGTCTTGGACAAGTCATTTTAACTTTGAGGCTTCAATTACGAAACAAGGAGAGAGGGTAAGACAAGATTGCCCAGTTCAGCAGGGAGGTGGGCGCACGCCTTTAATTGCAACACTTGGGAGGCAGAGGCAGGTGTATCTCTGAGTTCGAGGCCAGCCTGGTCTACAGAGTGAGTTCCAGGACAGCCAGGGCTACACGGAGAAACCCTGTATCAATAAAACAAACAAACAAAAAAGATTGTCCAATCTGGAGGATGCAGATCCTAGGAAGAAAAGATCTGAGCCACATAAGAAAAGAAGATGTACAATTCCTACCTCAAATACTATAGCCAGCTTGAAGTGAGAGGGGCTTCCTGGAGGAGCTGAATTGCAGCACACCAGAGACTCATTTTGCTCAGTGAGGTAAGAATACTGCCAGCCTGTGTGCCATGGCTCCTCCTTCAACATAACTGGTGTCCCTAAAGACCTCTAGTCTTTATAAGATAGAGGAGCCAAGGGAAAGGCAACTGGTGTTTCCAGTTCCCTGCAGCTAGCAGTCTGTCAAGCTGATGGTGTCCCAGCAAGGATGGAAGAGACAGCCAGTGGGATAGGGAATCCCTGGGTAATAGGTAGTGGCGAGGCTCCTGCTGAGGGCAGTCTCTCCTGCTCAGGCCAGGAACTCTCAGTTCTAACATGCTACCTTTTGGGGTAGGGGTATTTTTAAAATAAGACAGAGTATGGCTAGAAAAGCTCAGTTATCTCTGTTATCTACCCTATCCGACCAGAAAGGAGCTTTCTCTCCCATTGGCAGTCCTGAGGAAGGGGCTGAAAGTGCGGGAATAGGGAAGCCCCCCGGGGAGGTCAGTGAGAGTTGATCTGAAAGTGGAAGGGTATCTCATTTCTATCTAAAGATCTGATACTAACTACTAGACAGTCCTCTTATTCCTCTGGCCTCAGTTTCTCCCTTAAAGAGTTTGCCTGATCACAACAACAAAAACCAACAAAACACACACAACAACAACAACAACAACAAAATACTCTTAGTCTCCTATTTTGGAGGAGCTATCCAGTACCTCCTCACCAAAATGTTCCTTTTCTTGGGAAGAAGGAGCAAGCCAGGAGCCCCCCCAGCACTCACCTTGGCTGTGAGGAGGTGCTGAACTGAAGAGTGCTCTTTGGGGTCCCCCTTGGAGGATCAGGGAAGGCTCCAGGGAACTACCACCTTCAGGATCAGGGTGGAGGCATACCACCTTTATAGGAGTCTGTGTGTGTGGCCACGCCTCTTTCCCTGAGCCCAGTGATGGGACTGAGGGAGGGACGGCCTTAGGGTATGCTCTAGGCAGAAGGGGGATGAGCCCACCTGATGTAGGTGTGGGCACATAAAAAAGTGAAGGCTGGGGTCACCCCCACTTTCAAGGCGCTCCATGGACAGCATAGAATCCTGAGAGAGGGGTTGAGGGAAAATTCTGGAGAAGCCTTAAAAGTATTGGGGGAATCCCATCCACCATCCTTTCCACTATTTTGCCCCCTCCCCCCCCCCAACATTGGGTGTGTAAGATCAGATCCTGTGGCGCATTACAAGCCAATGGGTGCCAGGAAAGGCTGGTAGAGGGAGAGCAGTGGGTGGTGACTTTCCTTCCCTGGGTTACTAAGTCTGAGCTCGCGTGAGAAGCGCCGCGACCCCAGCCCCGAGGTCACGGACAGGAAGGCCAGTGGCGCCATTGGACTGACTCTATTCCCCATAGATTGGTGGGGGTGGATGGCAAGCTTGCAGGTCGCACTCTAGGGTCATCTTAGGCAAGCTACAAGCCTGGCAGGTCCCTCTGTAGCTCCCTCTAGGCTCCCGGGAGTGTTTTTGCATACTGAAGCAGGCAACTTAGAGATGTTAGGCTGCGGGCAGCTACGGAGCTAGCTGCGGATGGTGTAGGAGAGGCTGGAGAGAGAATCCACATGAGACAGCGGGAGGGGGTCAGGGGCCACCAAAGGGCATGCACGCAGGCTCCTGGGGCTAGCGTGTGTGAGCCTGCTCCATCCTCCGGGGGCAGAGGTCAGTCTGCTTGTCCCCGCCCCACCTGGCTGGGGGCGAGGTGCCCGGGAGTTGAGTTGCGTGAGAAGGCCTGGAGGCCCTTGCAGCCACCCAGCTACCCAGGTCACAACCGGGCGCGGGTCCTAGTGCTGTCACGCTAGCAGGGGGAGGGGAGCATGGGTGAGGCTCTTAAAGGGCCAGTCTCTCACGGGGCATTGGGGTGAGGTTTGAGAAATAGTAGTCTAAGCTTTGCAAGGGCGCGACTAGACAGCGCAGGCAGAGCAAAGGGCCAGGTTTGCGTGCGACACTTGGCTTCTGCCTGAGAGCAAAGGCCTGACAGCGTGTGTTCACATTTTTAGTGGCAGGACATGCAGCACCACCCGGCACGCCTAGCTGGCTCTTTTGCAGGTGCTCTCTGGCTCCGAAGACGGCTCCCAAAATAAAATTAGTCTAAGGAGAGCAGCTAACTCAACTCAACCTGTCCCTAGCTAACATCTTCACCTGCCCTCCCTGTGAGCTCCCAAGACAAGAAACAACACTGCCATTGCTCTGTGACCAAGGCCAGGGGAAAAAACAAAAACAAAAAAAACTCATCCACCCCCGCCCCTCCCGCTCTAGTCACATGCCACCCTTATGCATTGCCCAAATATTCACCAAGTGCCTACTATGCGCTGGTGATCGGTACAGAGGTGAACAAAACTAACAATGCTCCTTTGACAGCGCTTACCCTCTGCCGGGGGGTAACAGGTGATAAGCAGCAAGACCCAGGCTGGTCTAGTACAAAAAGGGCAGCAGAAAGATTAAATGATGAGGTGGCTCCCTGCGATGATGCTGCACAGAGGTGAAAGTGCGAGTGAAGAATGAAGCCTCCCAGGTATCTCCCTGGAGGACGTGTCTCATAGAGAGCCCACCTCAAAGACAGTGTTCTTAGAGCTACTGGTTGTGTGTAGAGGCTGTGGGAAGGAGGGGGGGTCTCTCGACACTTGCACCTCCTCAAGAAGCACCCCACCAAGGAGGAGGAGAGTCTGCAGTGTGGGTGTTGTGTGACCTGAGCAAGATCACTCAGGCTCCTGTGCTGGAAACAGACTGAAAGGCAAGAACACTTCTCTGTCCATTTTGACATCTGTGTAGCCCCATTGCCACACTCTCATGCAGGCCCCTATCATTGCTCCCTAGAGAATGGATTCCCTTTTGCTTTTTGACTCTTTCAACTCCTTCTTCCCCACTGTGCTTCCCAGAATTGTGCAAACCCTTCTGTCACCACTTTTGCTGACATCCCTTGAGCACCTGAAGAGAGAAATTAGAGTCTCTTGCAGAATCTATCCGGTCTGCCCATTTAGGCTTCTAGTAGTCCCAAGCTTTGAGTCTTTAGTGAAACATGGCCTTTTTTCCCTGAGTGCCTTCCTGTAGCCTTCCCACAGCAGGCCAGATTTCACCTGCTGTAGGTTCTAGCACTTCTTCACAGCCATTCTCAGGACGTCTAACCCTGTGGCTGTGACCTTCATTCCATCTGCCTCTTCTTCCTCTATACCCCAATGCAGAAGATCTGCAGATGGAAAATTAATCAGATGCACAAGTGCTTGTGAGGTAGAAATGAATGCCAAAACTCCATGATAAGTAGGGCTCATGGCAACGGTGGTATTGCTCCCCAACCATGTAATGATAAAAATTAGGCAACAAGTGTTAGGCATAGTGCTATGTAACTAGAACTCTAATAACTTGCTAAAATGAAGCAAGAGGATCTTCATAAGTTCAAGATCAGCCTGAGCTACATAATAACAATGGACCAGCCAGGATTACACAGCAGATACAGCAAGGGGAAAGGGGAAGGGGGAGATAGAGAGAAAGAGAGAGAAACTGAGTAACAGAACAAGCAGGACACACAGGCGGTAAGGTGGTCCTTCTTGGTCTCTCTACAGTCATCATTCCAGTCACTGTGTCTCTGACTCAGACTTTATGGTACCCACTTTGGAGCAAGAACCACAGAATTGAAAGAGCTTGTGTAGAAATAAATCCTGGCCAGGAAGTGGGAGCAAAACACTTGTAGATCGCTCAGCTGCTCCACAATCACCCTCTTCTTCCTACTCCATTATCCCCATGAACACTAAGGCTCCAGAGGGCCATGGAAGCTCCTAATGGCTGGAGGATCTTGTTTTGGGGCGTACAGCCAGGAATGCAGGAAGCCCCACTGTTTTGCTTATGTTCTCTACCAGGCTTTTGATTCCAAAAACTTTATTAGTTAATAAATCTAGTCCCTCTCTTACTTCTCAGCTGGAGAGACTAATGCCAGAAAGAAAAAGCCCAGTGAGCTGGTGGCAGATGAAATCAGAGCCTAAGACTGGCATCTTGCTTCCAGGCAATAGCTCTTCCTGCTAAGGGAAGCCCCAGGGTGACAAGCTAAGGCTCTAAGCCAAAGCCTTCACCTCCCCAGCCCCTGTGCACTAGGGTCTTGGGGACCTTTCACTCACTATCACCAAGACTCATCTGAGGAAGCTCCACAATGGAAGGAATGGACTTCACTAATTTGCTGCTATTTGACAGGCAGAAGATTTGGAGGCCTTGGGCTAAACACTCAATCTGAGGTCAAAGTTTATAAGCGTTTGCGTGAGAAGCTCCTTGGCTTCCAGAGTGACTGATACCAGGAGCACTTTGGGAGGGGAGAGGGCTCTGTGTTGGAGGGAGGCAGTCAACCTGGCAGAGACAACAGCTGGGGCCTTTGGGTCAGTACTGCTGAGGGCTAGGTAGTGGAAGCCAGGAAACAAACAAGACCCTACCAAAATCCCTTTTCCAGAAGGGAAGACAGGAGCCACACCCCCAAAGAAAGCCTGAGTGGAGACCAGAGATGCTACAGAAACCTGAGCAGGCTGAGGCAAATGACACAGGACTCTGGGGAGCTTTGACTAAATTTGAGGAGCTGGGAGAGTTTGCTGCCGTGGGCGGGAGGCACAGTATGAACACTGTAGACATGGCAGTGCAAGGTGGGGGGAGAAGTACGGGAAGAGCAGAGTTTGGGTTGATGTGCAAAAGTGAGACTTGTCTTTCAATATGTCCTCATTCCACCCACTGGTCATCCTCTAGTGTAGCCAAGGTATGAACCTTGAGTATCTTCCCCTTGCTGTGCCCAGAGAGCAGAGACATTTAATTGGTAGGGACCAGGGCTCAACTGGCACAGCCCTCCACTTGATGGCCTTTGTCTGCTGCAGTTAAAGTAATGTTACCTTCCTATGACAGTTTTGCTCTGATCCTGCTGTAATGGCCAGGTTGATTGCAACTTCTCTGAATGAATGCAGAATCACCATGGAAACGTACCTCTGAGTGTTTCTGTAAAAGTATTTCCAAAGAGGTTTAACTTTCAATGTGGATGGCACCGTCTGCTGGGTTAGGGTCCAGGATCAATACAAAGGAGAAACCCGGGAGCAGCAGCATTCCCCTCCCTGTGTAGCTTGCTGCCTGCGCTCCTCCTGCCATTCTCCACCACAACCGAGCCAAGAGAAAACCTTCCCTCAAACTGCTCTTGTCAGGAACTTTGCCCTCGCCACAAAAGCAATGAATACACTTGTTGTCCTGACATAAATATTTAAAGCATCCTCTTTTATTCTTAAAAGATTCTAGACTGGTGGGGGAGGGAGGGAAAGCCTACATTGAGTTACATGGTCTTATGAGGGTTGTGTAGTTCAGTATTTAGTGCACATGTGTTTGCCTGAGGAAGACACGGGGTGTCTTGCTCTATTATTTTCCATCTTACTGCCTTGACACAGGGTCCCTCACTGAATCCAGAGCTAGACTGGTGACCAGAAGTTCAAGAGGCCCTCCGCTCCCTCCGTCCCTCCCCGTTCCCTGCCAGCTCTGTCGTTAGAGGCACAGCATTATGTGGGTGCTGGGGATTTGAACTCAGGTCCTCATGCTTGTACAGCAAGTGTTTTTACCGCTGAGCCATCCTTCCAGCCCATGTTTTTGTTGCTTTGTGAGGGTTCTGTTGGTTTTTTTTTTTTTTTTTTTTCAGTGCTAGGGTAAACTCAGTGCCTTGGTAAACTAGGAGACCACGCCATCACTGAGCTATTTCCCCATCTTACATACTCATTATTTGAATTAAATCAGCACTACTGGGCCCTTTTCTACCTCAATCCCCTTCTCCTCCTCCTCCTTCACTCCTCTCTCCTTCCCTCTGTCCTTTCTTCTTTTTCTCTCCATTTCATAGTATGAGTTGGGCTTTGAGAACTTGTGCAAAAATTATAACCCAAGCCTGCCAGACAGGGAGCTGAACTCAGCAGCACTGTGTGTGTTAGGCAAACCTCCTGCAAGGCGTGCCTTTAATTCCAGCAGGTTGGTCTCTGTGAGGCCAGCAGAGCTACACAGTGAGACTCTGGCTCAACTGCTTCCCTGACAAAACTCACATGCAGCGCACCTCAAAGAAGACCCACCAAGGGTGGACACTGCTCCCCTGTCAGCAGCCAGATTTCCAGAAACCTGTGGTGCTGTTGGGTTGTCCTCTGGGGAGTGCCTGTGAGGGGCGCCTGCTCACAGCAGAACTGATCTGCAGTCTGCCCAAGACTTGCTGTGTGGAAGTCAGCACCATGATAACTGGGTGGTCATAATGCTGAGCTTAGGAAGCTTCCTATAGGCAAGTTCCTGCTGCTTCGTTTGTTCTTTGCTTCTCTTGGCCTCAACCTTTCAATTCCTGACTGCAGGTCTTCCCAGGACGAACAAATTTGAAATTTGTCAGGATGTTTAAAACGAGGCTCTGGAAGAAACCCTTGAGATTGTCTGGGAGGAGCTTCTAGAGCCAGCTCCATTCCCTCTCTGCCCCAGCCCCTCATTTTATTTTCTCCCCCAGCCCCCTCCACTCCAGAACTCAGACACTCAGAAGAAGCCTGTAGATAACTTTATGAAAGGAGTCTAAGGGAGGGAAAACTCCAGCTTCGTTCTCCTCTTTTCCTCCCATCTCATGCCGGAGCCTTCTAAGGGTTGAACAGATAACGAAGGCAGAGCAGGAGGCACTGGCAGTCTGTAGAGTCAGGTCATAGTACACAGAGCGGGGACAAACCATGGTCAACAGCCTGGGCCTGTTAAGCTATTTGCTTGCTCACTTGCTTTTTAAATTTTCTTTCCTTTTTTAAAAGTTTATTTATTTATTTATTTATTTATTTATTATTTACACAGTATTCTGCCTGCATGTGTGCTTGAGAACCAGCAGAGGGCACCAGCTCTCACTGTAGATGGTTATGAGCCACCATGTGGTTGCTGGAATTGAACTCAGAACCTTTGGAAGAACAGCCAGTGTTCTTAAGCTCTGAGCCATCTCTCCAGCCACCACCACCCATCCTTTCCTTTTTTATTTGTTTTCTTTGAACAGTATTTTGTTATATAGCCCCTACTAGCCTTGAACTTGATATATAGCCTAGGCCGTCCTGGAACTCCAAATCTTCCTGAGTCCTCCAAGTGCTGGGATTATGGGCATACACACCACCACTCCTAACTTCTCTGTTTGGTTTTTATTATTTCATTTACTTATTTTTGAGACAGGCTCTTACTACGTTGCCCAGGCTAGACCTGAACTCCTAGGCTCAAGAAATTCTTCCATTTCAGGCTCTTGAGTAACTACAGGCTGTACAATGGCTTAAGGGTTTTGTTTTTGTTTTAATCAACTTATTGTCAGACTCCTCCATGAAGGCAAGGCTTGCCTGTGTTATTCATAAATCTTCTAGAATAGTAAACGATGCAGTGTGTGTGTGTGTGTGTGTGTGTGTGTGTGTGTGTGTGTGTGTGTG